>NW_027361695.1:4797500-5077500 GCF_039654945.1 Dendrobates tinctorius | reverse complement strand
CCTCAGGAACCAGGACGAAGCTGCAACTGCCATACTGTACACATGAGGTAGCTGTCAACTGAACAGTTTTTCATCTGATAGCTTCACTATACGGTCAATCTATGTTCTCCATCTGCAATACAGCCACATGGAGTTTGCCCCTTTACAGATATAACAGCTCCCGCTCTTTTGGGAAGACCTTCTACAAGATTTTGGAGTCGTCTGTTGGAATTTTTGCCCCTTCATCCTGAAGAGCATTTGTGAGGTCAGACCCTGATGTTGGAGGAGAATTTCCGTTCTAGCTCATCCCGAAGGTGTTGGATGGGGTTGAGGTCTGGGGTCTGTGTAACCGGTCTTGTTCTTCCATCAAACTCCTCCAACCATGTCTGAATGCAGCTTGTGTTCTACACACAGTCATGGAGAACAGAAAAAGGGCCTTCCCTTCCAGATTATCCCCACAAAAGAGAAATCTACAATGGTCCAAAATTGCCCTCATAACCACCAGATGGTCAGCCAGATTTGCCAAAAACGGGTTTGGTTGACGTTCTTCAAAAGTGTATGGAAGCCTTTTGTCTAAATCCTGGGCATAATGAGAGGAGTATCCAAACCAAAAAGAACGTGACCTGACCTTAAAAAGGTTGTCCACTACTTTAACATGAATGACCTATCCACTGGACACCATGAACAGGTGATTGCCAGGTTTTATACCCTCACCGATCAGACATTGATGACCTATCCTATGGATAGGACATCAATGTTAAAGAAGAGGACAACCTTTTTAGCAAAATTATCAACATAACGCAACATAGGTGATAACTCTACCAGTATTGCTTCCATTACAACTTCTGCAAGAATTGTCATCTAGAATTTACAGGCTTTAGAACAGTAGCCATTACTGTTTTACAGCAGAGATACATCCTCTCTAGAAATGTTTGGCCACCCCTTATGCAGATGTGATGACGACTATACTGTTTGCCACCCAGAATTCCAGAAGGGCGAAAATCAAAACAAAAGTAGAATAATTACTAATGGACAAAAATTAAAGAACTTAAAAAGGAGTTGTCTTATGAAGACCACCCCTGCCAATTGACCATAAAAAGAAGAGTTCCCCAGTCTTTCAAGCCATAAAGGAATGAAAGCCATCCTGGTATTCATCTGATGGTAAAACCTTGTTTAGAACTTTTCTTTAATTTTTTTTCCTATTTTAGGGCCATAAGCCTCTCTAAGTACCAATACCTAAAGAAGTAACTATAACATGAATATGTGATTTGTGAAAAAAAAAAATAGCCATTATGCCTAGATTCTGACAGGGAACCATAAGTTATATGTTTTTAATTGAATCAAAGTTTTTTTCCCCTCAATAAGACATACTGTAAATCTGCCAAATTCTTTTCAGCGTCTGTTTCTAGTTAATTGGAGAAGGTATGTTTATGTGAACTTTCTCTGCACAACAAAGGGAGAAGATATTTCTTATGAAATTAAATTTTATTGCTGGTTGATAAGTGAAATTTTGTGCAGAACCTGCTCAGTCGCTGACGAAGTCCCCACATAGAGGGTCCCACAGGCACTCAGGGAGTCATAGGACAGGCATCGTAAAGAATCACTGCCACATATTTAGAGAATATTCAGCAATATCTCCATCGGGGAGGTGCAGAAAGGATCAAAAAGAAGGAAAACTGGAAATAAAGCCAAGCCCAAGGGAAGCGGTAGTCGTGGTTAAACTGGAGGCCTCACCAAAAGAATAAGGATATGTGCACATGTCGAATATTTTCAGCAAATATTTCTGCACCAAAAACCAAAGTAGTAGGAAAAATGCTGGGTAAAACATACAAATTTTGACACATTTTTAAGTGCATTTTTAATGCCTTTTTTCATGTTTTATTTGCAGTGTGTAAATGCTGCAAAACACTGAAAGAATTGACAGATTTGGAAAAAAAACACTTAGATGATTCAAAACTGCAAGGAAAGAAAAGCAGCGTTTACAAGAGATTTCAGAAGTTTCATTCACTTTGATGGTATTGTAAAGTACAGAAGTTTTTTACCGTTTGCATCAATGCTACTCACTTAGAGAGGGATGAGGTATCACAACAATTGTTTCTATTTAAAAGTCTGGCCGGTTTATTTCACTTCTCATAAACCACATCACAAGGAAACTTAAATACAGCCCTTGTCCAGCACCAAGTGAAACATAAAATAAAAAGTCCATACAATAGTGTGAGTTCTCCAGCTTGGGCTTGAGTCAAGCTTCTTAGTCTTTTAGAAAACACACAAACCTGGAGGTCTGCACACCTCCAGACACAGAATCATGTGCGAGACAAACAGGTCCCATTTTACAATGTGAGCCACACCCTGTGGTGGAGATATGGTGAGCACCTGTCCCACCCTAACTATTAAGTTTCTCACAAGAAACCTGGCCCTGTCATGGCCGATTAACACCTCTTAGTACTATGTGTACTAGAGCATTACTCCAGGTTTATATCATAGAGGACAACAACCTCTGTGATACATATCTACCAT
Organism: Dendrobates tinctorius; assembly: GCF_039654945.1. Classification (NCBI taxonomy): domain Eukaryota; kingdom Metazoa; phylum Chordata; class Amphibia; order Anura; family Dendrobatidae; genus Dendrobates; species Dendrobates tinctorius. The sequence continues at coordinate 5,075,004 of NW_027361695.1, read as the reverse complement.
ATGCTATGTGTCCAACAGCCACCTTCCACCTTGAAAAATGCACTGGAAAAAGTGGCCAAAATGCAAATTGTGAATAAGCCATAAAGCAAAAAGTTTAGAATGTGATGTATTTTAAATAAACAAGGAAAACAACAAGGTTTATAAATTATGTCTAGATTGGCATTTTCAAATACCCTAAAAGGAGTGATGAGAACATGTGATAAAATACCAAAAGAGCTATAGCCAGCCGTTCTATCTCCCATAGTGCCAGGGCAGGATGTTCTGATGATCTCTCCCAAGACAAAAAGACTCTGGTCTTTACAGTCCAGTGACCAAGAGACAGGACATCACCACTTCCTGTGCAGTCGAGACCACCAAAGTGATCTATACTGGAGTGAAGGGGGTTACACCTGGTTTATTTTATCATTTCATCACATGACCTTCTTTTTCCAAAAATTTGGGGGAATTTTGATATAATTGAAAATATACTTTTTTTTGGGGGGGAGGGTTGTTTTTTTACGCTGGTGGACCCAGCATGTTCAGAAATTAGTGAGAATTATGCAATGCTTCATTCCCACTGTGGTGGCACTGCAAAAGAAATGAACACTTACTAATCTGATTGCTGAGGGTCCCAGTAGCAGGACACTTTATGATCAGCTATTTTTTGGAATTTGTTTTACAAAAGGGACTGTCCAAATGCCTTCTTTGATCAAGGAGGACCAGAGAACATTCTTCTTCATCTCAGGAAAAAAAAAAAAAGAGTAAAACTGGGGGCCATGTAGATTACATAAAAGTTGGATGAAGCTGTGGAATTTGGCACACCTGATAAACAATCTACTTTGTATCAGGATAATAAAAACGGATGTGCATGCTGAATTTTAACATGCCTGATCCTTTTGTTCTTAAAGGGTTTGTGCCAAGTTTTTAGGTGAATCCATATTCATAGAATAATGGATAACTTACTCATCACTGGAAGCTCTGTTGGAAAGGAGCGGAAGGTGGTCATGTATACCTCTGGCCCATTCATTCTCTAAGGAACATAGAGACAACTAAGTACACCAATGAAATGGATTTTGGTCTACCACATTACTAAGAACTAAATGTTTCAACACAAGGCCTCTAAATAGAAACAAAATTCTTAGGGATCCAACAGGCCACTGGGACACTTGCCCATTGGGCTATTAGGATGTGGAGCCATGTCTACTGGATCCCCACAAAGTGTATCCCTTTGGGCTAAAGAAGTGTCCATGACACTGATTCACTTCTCATGGACAAGCTCTGAGTCTGGGTAGTCAAGGAGTCCGAGGTCAAAAGCCAGGAGTGTACATCATAAACAGAGGGAAGAGACAAAGGAGTAGTCAGTTAACAGTCAGAGGTCAGAATACCAGGGGGATAACGTATCAGAGCAAAGGGACTAGGCAAAACGGATGGTCAGGATGAGGTCCAAAGTTAGGCAGAAAAAAAGATTCACTAGCAAAGAATAAGGCATAGAGAGGTAAATCACATAAAGCTGAATCTATGTTTGGCAGAGATTTAGGACGACAGTCCAGCAAAATAGCTGGGCAATCACCTAGGACAGGGAACACCTGAAGGCAGCCCAGCACCTCCCCGTCTCAGATTGGGCAGCCGAACGAGATGTTAAAACACTGACAACTCCTCCAGACACGACTGAGTTGTCAAAGTAGTGACAGCTTCAGCACTCCCCTGCACCAGATTGGATGGCTAGTGATCGCTACAATAATGCTGTAAAAACGCTCAACTGAGATCTGTCCTCTTCCAAGATTGCAGATGGGCTCAATACAAAGTCTACATGGTCCATCTTTGGTGTCGGAAAGCATTTTCTTTTACTGATCCTTTCTGTCCCTTATTTCTAACAAGCTCAAAACTTCTGACAAGTCTCTACAAAAGATCAAAAGTTTTTTCAAAAGTACAGAAAACTTTAATTTTTGTCATTCTAAACGCAACTTAAACTTTTCCAGAGATGCGAACATAAAAGATACAAAAATTCCCCAAAAATTCAATTCATCATAGATTATAATCTCCGCTAACCTATAATAAGCTACCGCTTAGATTTACGAATGGGAGCGCCGGGCAAAATAATATTTTTTATTTAGACCTTTATTTGGAATTTAAACCTTTGATACACAGACCACATCATATTTTTTTTCCCTCCCGCTCGATTTTTTTTTTTTTTTCGGTCTGCTTACTTTTCCTACATTTTTTTTTTGCTACTTAAGTCTTAGGCCCAAATTGCTGAGGTGATAAAATTGGCATCCCATAATGCTCCGCACATCCCGCCCCTCAATGAAGCGATTGTAGACTTAAACAAATAGTGGGGGCGGGAAACAGGGCAAAAGGATTTTGCTGAATATTTGATTAAATGTATGCGGTAATTTTTTACTAAATTAATAAATCAGTTCAGCATTGGAAAAGTGTAAAGAGGCAAGGCATTTCCAGATGTGGATTTTAGTAAAGAAAACTTTTCTGTTCCAGGAGAGAAAACGTGTTGACGTTTCTTTGAAGTGTAATCTCATTTGTTTATTTGGCTTCTAATAGCTTCCAGAAGTTTGGCTGCATATTTTATACGTGATGTCGCTTGTGTATTATATACATATTGTGGAGAGCTTAGTGTACCATGAACTCAGACTCGGAATAAAAAAAAATCCATTACGTGCAAGGTTTTTTGGCTGAAATGTCGAAATTAGAAGACTTGAAAATGTATTAAGAGTTTATTTTTCCTTTAGTCGGACAGTAAAGTATATAGATGCAGTTTGGTGCTCGGGAGGAATCTGGCTAGGGTTGATATTTGCCAACTTTTGCTTAATACTGACAGGTTTATCTAGGCAATTTCAGAATTTTATGTTCACCTATGTTGTTTTTAGGTCCAACATTCAGTGCTGATTAAGTTCACAATGCATCTTTATATTATAGCAGTCAGAGCTCCAGATGTTGTAAAAGGTAAATGATAGTATTGTAGCTCACTGCAGCCATCACTAGAGGGAGCTCAAGGGCTTACTGTGTACCGTGAATGCATCCAGCGTCATAATAAAACTGTATGCAGAAAAATCATGAGCTCCCCCTAGTGGTGACAGCAGATGGATCATCTCTATATATAAAAGTGTATGTATGTATGTATGTGTGTGTCTGTGTCACCAACCAATCATGAAGCAGCAGAGTGGGGCACCAACCAATCACAAAGCATCAGAGTGGGACACCAACCAATCACGAAGCATCAGACACCAACCAATGACGAAGCATCACAGTGGGACACCAACCAATCACGAAGCATCAGAGTGGGACGCGGATGGAGAGCGGGGCTGTGGACGGATACAGTACGACGGTGCATGGAGAGCGGGGCTGTGGAGGGACAGCGAGACACGGATGTAGAGGGCGGCTGCGGAGGGATAGAACGGGACGGCGGGTGGAGAACGGGGCTGTGGAAGGAGAGAGTGTGATGGCGGGAGCAGAGCGGGGCTGTTAAGGAAGAGAGCGGGACCCACAGTTAAGTACTATGCCCGGGCAAAGTCCGGGCTCTTCAGCTAGTTTAATTATATAATTAAAGCAGTGGATTTGGAGATTTATATCAGAAAAATTGGCGGGCTCACTGCTTTGAATGTCAATTGCAAAAATAAATCAGAACAGAGTGTAGGACCTAAAAATGATATGGTTCATTGACTTTGACAACAGGATTATGAGCATTTCTCATAGAATAGAAAACAATATAGGAACAGCACAGGGGAAGGTAGTTTGAATTTTGGAAGTGGATTGCTCACAAGGTCTGTTATACTATGATTTTCCTATTATGTTTAAAATTTTTGGTAATTTTGTAAATTCATTTTCATATCACATTGGCCACTGAGACTCCTAATAGGTTGACGCTGATCAATTTTCAGCAGACATATTGTTATTATTGCAGGCAGGATTACAATGACTGATAACACACAATCCACCATTCAAGATAGGTGATATCACAGCTCACCTCCTCCTTTACAATGACTAATAACACCTCTGTATACAGTAAATAACACAGGATCCACCATTCACAATAGATGATGTCACAGCTCACCACCTCCTTCTCCTTCTGTACAATGACTGATAACACAGGATCCACCATTCAAGATAGGTGATAGCACAGCTCACCTCCTACTCCTGCATAATGACTGATAACACCTCTGTATACAGTAGATAACACAGGATCCACCATACACAATAGACAACGTCATAGCTCACCTCCTCCCCCTCCTGTATAATGACTGATAACACCTCTATATACAGTAGATAACACAGGTTCCACCATTCACAATAGGTGATGTCACAGCTCACATCCTACTTTACAATGACTGAAAGCACCTCTCTTTACAGTACATTATTATTATTATTATTTATATAGCACCATTGGTTCCATGGTGCTGTACATGAGGAGTTACATACAAATTACAGATATCACTTACAGTAAAACAAGCTAACAATGGCAAACTGATACAGAGGGGAGAGGCCCCTACCCTTTCAGGCTTACATGCTACAGGATGGTGGGGAAGGAGACAGTAGGTTGATGGGTTGCAGCAGTTCCGGTGTTGGTTGAGGTGATATCTCCGGTAGTGGTGAGGAGGTGGCAGGGTCATTGCAGGCTGTAGGCTTTCTTGAAGAGGTGGGTTTTCAGGTTCCATCTGAAGGATCCAAATGTGGTTGATAGTTGGACATGTTGGGGCAAAGAATTCCAGAGGATGGGGGCTATTCGGGAGAAGCCTTGGAGGTGGTTGGATGAGGAGCGAATAAGTGTGGAGGAGAGAAGGAGGTCTTGGGAGGACCGGAGATTACATGAGGGAAGGTATCGTGGGATTAGCTCAGAGACATATGGGGGAGACAGGTTGTAGATGGCCTTGTAGGTCAGTATTAGTAATTTGAACTGGATACGCTGAGGGAATAGGAGCCAGTGAAGAGATTTGCACAGGGGAGAAGCGGAGGAGTAGCGAGGAGTGAGATGAATGAGTCAGGTAGCAGAGTTATGAATGGACTGGAGAGGTGCATGGGTGTTAGCAGGGAGGCCACAGAAAAGGATGTTGCAGTAATCGAGGCGGGAGATGATGAGGGCATGCACAAGCATTTTAGTAGATTGAGGGTTGAGGAAAGGATGGATTCTGGAAATATTTTTGAGCTGGAGGCAACAGGAAGTAGAAAGAGCTTGGATGTGCGGTTTGAAGGACAAGGCAGAGTCAAAGGTTACTCCGAGGCAGCGGATTTCCGGTACGGGGGAAAGCGTGATGTCATTAATTGTGATAGATAGGTCAGGTAAGAAAGATCTGTGAGATGGAGGAAAGATGATGAGCTCAGATTTGTCAACATTAAGCTTGAGGAAGCGGGAGGAGAAGGAGGAGGATATGGCTGATAGACACTCCAGGATTCTGGCAGCAGAAAGGTGACGTCTGGGCCAGAGAGGTAGATCTGAGTGTCATCAGCCTAAATGTGGTACTGGAATCTGTGGGACTTTATGAGTTGCCCCAGGCCAAGTGTATAGATTGAGAAGAGTAGGGGTCCTAGAACAGAGCCTTGGGGGACTCCAACGGAGAAGGGGTGGGATGAGGAAGTAGTGTGGAAGTGGGAGACGCTGAATGTGCGGTTGGAAAGGTATGAGGAGATCCAGGATAGGGCGAGGTCTTTGATGCCAAAAGAGGACAGGATCTGTAGTAGGAGGCAGTGGTCAACTGTGTCGAAAGCAGAGGACAGGGTCTAGAAGCAGGAGTAAAGAATATTGTCCGTTTGCTTTGGCTGTGAGTAGGTCATTAGTAATTTTGGTCAGGGCTGTCAGTGGAGTGATGGGGGCAGAAACCAGATTGTAGATTGTCAAAGAGCAAGTTAGATGAGAGGTGGGAGGAAAGTTCAGCGTGGACGTGCTGCTCCAGGAGTGTGGAAGCAAATGGGAGCAGCGATATTGGGCAATAGCTGGCCATAGCGGTTGGGTCGAGGGTTGGCTTTTTTAGGATAGGCGTGATTGTGGCATTTTTGAAAGCAGAAGGGAAGGTACCGGAAGTTAGTGATAGGTTGAAGAGGTGGGTTAGGGATGGGATAAGTGTGGTCGTGAGGTTGGGGAGGAGGTGGGATGGGATGGGGTCGAGTGCACAGGTTGTGAGGTGCGATTTGGAAAGGAGACAATTAAGCTCCCCTTAAGTGATGTTGGAGAGGGAGGTTATGGGGTTTGGGTCTGGTGTACAAAGGGGTTGTGGTGGTTGAACAATGAAGACTTGCCTTGTTTCGTCGACCTCATTTTTGAAGTGTGTGGCAAAGTCCTCAGCATAGATGAGGGAGGTTGGAGGGGGCAGTGGTGGGCGGTTAAAAGTTTTGAATAACTGTTTGGGGTTGTAAGATAGGGAAGATACGAGGGTTGTGAAGTAGGCCTGTTTAGCAGAGGTGCGGTACATAGCACAAGATCCCCCATTCTCAATAGATGAGGTCACAGCTCACCTCCTCCTCCTGCACAATGACTGATAACACCTCTATATACAGTAGATAACACAGGATCCACCATTTACAATAGGTGATGTCACAGCTCACCTTCTCCTCCTGTACAATGACTGATAACACTTCTATACAGTGGCATGTAAAAGTTTGGGCACCCCTGGTCAAAATTACTGTTATTGTGTACAGTTAAACAAATTGAAGATGAAATAATCTCTAAAAGGCCTAAAGTTAAAGATGACACACTTCGTTTGTATTTTATTAAAAAAATTACATTTTCATTGTTTACATTTAAAAACTACAAAAAGGAAAATGGGCCGATGTAAAAGTTTGGGCACCCGTGGAGATTTGTGTGTTCAGATAACTTTGACTAAGGTTTCTGACCTTAGTTAGCCTGTTAGGGTTATGGCTTGCTCACCATCATCGTTAGGAAAGGCCAAGTGAACGCATATTTCCCAGCTTTATAAAACCCAGCATCCTGTAACCTTGTGCCAAAAACAGCAGCTATGGGTTTTCTAAGCAGCTGACTAGCACTTTGAAAATGGAAATGGTGGCGGCCCACAAAGCAGAAAATTTTAAGAAGATAGAAAAGAGTTTTCAAGTTGCCCTTTCCTCAGTTCTAATTGTAATTAAGAAATGGCAGTTACCAGGAATAGTGGAGGTCTGGATAAGGTCTGGAAGACCAAGCAAAATTTCAGTGATAGCTGCTCATAGGATTGCTAGAGAGGGAAATCAGAACCCCCGCTTCACTGTAAAATAAAGATTTTGCAGACTCTGGAGTTGTGGTACGTTGTTCTACTGTTCAGAAACACCTCTGCATAAATATGGCCTTCATGGAAGAGTCATCAGAAGAAAACCTCTCCTGCATCCTCACCATAGAATTCAGCTTCATAAGTATGCAAAAGAACATATAAACAAGCCTGATGCATTTTTAAAACAAGTCCTGTGGATCGATGAGGTTAAAATAGAACTCTGTGGCCACAATGAACAATATGTGTGGAGAAAAAAGGGCAGAGAATTTCAGGAAAAGAACATCTCGCCAACCATTATGCATGGGGGTGGATCAATCATGCTTTGGGGTTGTGTTGCAGACAATGGCACGGGGAGCATTTCACGAGTAGTGGGAAGAATGGATGCAATGAAATTTTAACAAATTCTTGATTCAAACATAACACCATCTGTAAAAATCCTGAAGGTGAAAAGAGGAAGAGGATGGCCTCTACAAATGGATAATGATCCTAAACACACGTCACAATCCGCAATAGGCGACCTAAAAAAGAGCAATCTGAAGGTTTTACAATGGCACTCAGAGTCCCCTAATCTGAACATCATTGAAAATCTGTGGCTTGACCTCAAAATAGCAGAGGAAGCAAGATGACCCAGTAATCTCAGAACGGGAAGAATTTTTCAAGGAAGAATGGATGAAAATCCCTTAAACAAGAATTGAAAGACTCTTGTCTGGCTACAAAAAGTGTTTATAAGTTGTAGTACTTGCAAAAGGTGGTGCTACTAGGTACTAACCATGCAGGGTACCCAAACTTTTGCATCAGCCCATTTTTCTTTTATTAATTTTTAAAATGTAAAATATGAAAATATATATATTTTTTGCCTAAAATACAAAGGAAATGTGTTATCTGTAACTTTAGGCTTTTTAGAGATCATTTAATCTTCAACTTGCTTAACTGTTCACAATAACAGTAATTTTGAGCACACTCTCAGTAGGTGATGTCACAGCTCACCTCCTCCCCCTCCTGTACAATGACTGATAACATCCCTATATGCAGTAGATAATACAGGATCCACCAGTCACAATAGGTGATGCTGCTGGAAATATTTATTTTTACCCCCAAGAAACATACTGGAAGGATAAGGTGGACGCAGTGGGACCTGCAAGAATCGATAACTCTTCCAGGCCTACAGGATATCTTCCCTTTTTCTGTAGGCCATCCAGACATTCCTCAATTTTGGGGTTCACTGTTGAAAATATTCAGTGACGGCCAGTCTCCTCTACGCCTGTTCTTCTATCTCCTTCATTCTTTGCCTTATTCCTCCCACCTTAAAGATGCACAAAAAATTTATTGAGGGATTTGGTGGCTTCAGTTGGGTTTGTGAGATTTGACGACTCTTCACCGGTTGGTCTCCTCTTTTTGTGTGAGTTTCCCAGATGTTCCGAAAGGCTCAAATGTACAAAATACACTCTACTAGATACATCGTTCCTGGAAATAGACAATGGTGGCTAGTGAAAACCTAAGCACAATTAAACTAACGCTACAAAATTACCACCACCATCTTAAAAACCTTTTGCACATTTGCTATAAAATGATCTGAAAAGATGCTACTTGAAGATCTGACTGCGAGTACACATTGCAATTTGCTTGGTGCTTCATATGTTTTCTATTAAGGAAGTCTGTGGTTGCCTTCCTGAATCTGCTGAACTGGAAAAACACAGCTAATATGGTGTGATCTGGACTAAGCTTTGATGGGGGGGAGCTTTACAAATAAATCTCCAGATGTCATGTGTTTTACATTCGTATCCCAATGTCTTTTCTATAAACGTCTTCTGAATATTCCATTGAAGCAACACATATGAAAGTAGCATTGGGAAATTGGGAACGGAGGGGGGGAAAAAAAAAAACTTCGGGGGCCATGTTTTGCTGGAGCTTCTCGGGAGAATTTTAGTATTTTCTTCGGCCACTTGGCTAGATATCTTACGGCCATGAGAATCACCTGTGATGTGGGATGAAGAAATAACTCGTTATACAATGGTATTCTTTAAGTGTCATTCAGTCGGGAAAATGGATGGAAGGATACAGCACGAAGGGTCGTTTAGGAGCGAAAGGGTCTCCGACAGAGATGATAGAAGCTGCCAAAATGGCTAAAAATCATCCAGGAAATTCTCAGTTGCTATTTAAAAAAATCAATTTGTTAAGCTCCGAGATCTCATGACCATAAACAGATGTGCCAGGAAGGGGTAAAAAAACAAATAAAAAAAAATCATACTCAGCTCACTCCTTACCTGTCAACACTTCAGCAGAACCACACCGGTCATCGGTCCTCCGCTGACTTTCCAAATCCATGCTCTTTCTTCTCCTCACTCATCACTGACACTTTTGGTCCGGGTTAGCCCCCAGTGCACATTGTGATGTCACAAAGTGTACCGAAGTGTACATGAGGGGGTGACATTACCCCACGCCGGTCAAATTTTTTGTCGTCAGCACCAAAAGGGTCAGTAAAGAGCAAGGAGGAGATTGGTGCACTAGCCGGGACCTAGGCATCCAATGGTGGATTGACAGGGAGCTAAGGTGACAGGGATAGACGAGAGGCTAGGTATGAGAATATTTAGAATTGAGAGTCCTCAGTGGTTGATACCTTTTAATGGCTAACTGTATCAGGCTAGGTATGATCATTTATTCTTTCTCAACTCCTTCCCGGACCACATTAGTTCATCTGGATGGCCGTCAATTTGCTGGATTCACTCTAACTGAATTCCCCAAAATTTGGATTCGCCAGAGGAAAATTCTACATGAATTCGATTACTTTAGAATCAATTTGCTCATCCTTTGCCTTCAAATTTATGATTTGTGTCAAAGTACTTATTTTAAGATTAATTCCAGCTAAGAAAAATCACTGTCCCCACCTTTGAACATATAAGTAATCAAGTAGAGGAGAGCTACTAGTTGCAGCCCTAACAATCTCACGTGAACCTCGGAAACGCGAGTGCCGACACTGCTGGAATGGCGCCGGCACGGGAGGTGAGTAAAAGTGTTTTTATTTTAACAGTGACTAACATTCAGATTAAGAAGGGGTTGTCCTAGTAGAGCACAACCCCTTTATTAATGACTAAGTATATGTGAGCTCCCTCTAGTGGTGGGGTTTGTAACAGGCAAATTATTATTTAAAGGGTTATTCCCCAAATAATCTTATAATAATGCACATAAATATTTATTCAATTGTACCAACATATTTGATTATTAAGTTTGCCCCGTGTTGCACAATTTTCCTGCCAGAGAACGCCCAATTAAGCTCTTTTTATCCTCAAGTTGCTGTTGAATCTGTCTGCTGTAGTTCCGCTGCTTCTGGTTAATCATGTACAGTGCAATCTGCCAGCATAGTTCATCTCTGACTTAGACTGTAAACTATCTTTCCAACAATTTGCAGTGCTCTCTGCCTGACCGATTTTATCTTCTGCCATGTACATCAGTATAGTTACCTGTGTGAGTTTCTATCATTGTTAGCTGGCTTTAGCAGATCTCATTTGTCCTGCCCTCCTACAAAATAGGTCTTCTAATAGCCAGGCTCAGCAGAGCTGGTACAAGTAGGGATGAGCTGTGCTCGTTGCCTGCAGATGCATATGGCAGAGGCATCTCAGTAATGTCAAATTCCAAATACCATTCAGTTCATGCAAATGGCAAAGGATTATCTTCTACCATATGCATCAACAAAGCGGCATTTGCAGTTTCACATCAATGATCTATCAGTTGGAGGCATCAAACACAGCTCAGCCCTGCTTGAGTCATCTCTGCTGAGCTTAGTTATTACAAGATCTATTTTAGAGGAGTAAATCAGCTGAGCACTGCTGAAAACTAGCTAAAAAGCAATGATGTAAAACCAGACAAGCAGCTGTACAGATATACAGTAGATGGCAGAAGTTAAAATCAGTCAGGCAGAGTATTGTACAGGGACAAACGGTGCAAAAAAAAATTTAATGACTTAAAATACTTAGATTAGCTTCATGATATGTCAGATATCTGTGGCAGATGCAGCTGAGTCATAAACACAGAGAAGTTAAGCTATTCACTAACACACAGAACAGGGAGGGAGGGTTCTGCAGCACGGAGGAGAAGCAGGGGGCAGCAGGAAAATGTAGTTGTTGCAGTGTAAGAATAGGACCATCCATTCTGGTATATGAAGACACAAAAGGTACAAGAAAGAAACGTTATGTTGGGCTTAGTCTGTATATTAACCATACGTATGAACTTACTGTGCTTGGTGAATAATAATGTCATTATGGGACTCACCCTTTAATTCTATGTTCATGCAAGGGATTTATAGTTTATTCTCAGAAAAAAATAGGTAGAAAAATATAAATTACGGCAGCACAATTCCATATGAAGTATAACAAATTTGTCTCAATTTGACATCTTTGTTTGGTATATTTTATGACTTTTTACAGCCACACAAATGTTAGTAGCAATTTAAAAAATGTTAGTGAAGGTGGAAAAAGTGCTAAAACAAAAAATTTGGTTTGCAACGTAAGAGTCAAAGATTTCACTGTCTTTTATACGAGGGGAACTTTCACATATGCTGACCATCACCTCCTCTTGAGTAATCCCCCCAAGAGATGCGGAGAGAAAGAGTAGGGCAGCGTGGTGGCCTGGTGGACCCCACTGCAACACTGGGGTCCTGGGTTCAAATCCATCCTAGGTTCAAATCCAACTAAGGACAACATCTGCAAGGAGTTCGTATGTTCTTCCCGTGTTTGCGTGGGTTTCCTCCAGGTTCTCCGGTTTCCTCCCACACTCCAAAAATAGGGAATCTTGATTGTGAGTCCCAATAGGGACAGTGATGATAATGTCTGTAAAGTGCTGTGGAAATAATGGCGCTATATAAGTGAGTAAAGTAACTAAAATAAAAGTGACAACTGATAAGAACACAATTGGTTGTTGTCAGCCTTATTTTGCAACAAAGCTGACAATATTCAGTCCACCAGCAATAATAAAAAAGAAGCAGAGTAAAGCCAGCAATAATAAAACACTGCCCCCTATTGGACTGGTTGGGTATAAGATTTTTCAATTATATTTATTTTTTATATTTTTTTTTATTCTGTATATCGTGAAAATCAATCTTTAAAAACAAATTAAAATAAAACAGTAGAAAAAAAAATAATAATTCTGACCACTTAATAGGAGTGATGCCATTGCTTAGCTTTTTTCCATTCTTACATTTGGGATGCTCATCACAATAAAGAGAAAAAAAAAAAATAAAAATAAAAAAATAAATAGTCAGTGGAAATAACAACGGGATAAGAAAAAAGAAAATATTAAAATAAGATCCATTCACGTATATTTAACAGCCTACTCAATGTACATCACATTCCAGGTTTTATGGCTCTTTCCAGACTGAAGCATTCAGTCGGAATTAAAGGTAGCCACCATCACCCCCTCCTCCATTTTTTCCATTGATTTACTGTAACTTGATTTAAGAAGTGAAATAAGAAATACTATGATATATAATTCAAAATATACATTTAGCAGGGGTTGACTTTTTCAGATGTAGCAGCACACAGTGATCTTGGCATAGCATTTTACATAGGACTGCAGTGGCTCAGGCATCTAGTTCCTGAGAGAGTGACCCCCTCCGTCAATGACTTTTATGTGCCCTAATGGGCTCTAACCATATCGGACTAGTCCTTTTTATGGCCCAAACCTAACACGGGTGTTCCATAATGGATGCTGAGAGGTATAGTGTATGCTCTAGCAGTCTGGATAGGAAGAACCTCCAATCCTGGTCGTTTACACCTTAGATGCTACAGTCAATAGCCTCCATAGCACCTAAGTGGGTAACAGAGGAACAGGCACCCTTTATGAGCCCAATGGCACCCTCATAGCACTATCAACCAGCGGCCTTATGAAGGCATCCAAGTCTGCCATCTTTGTACTCCTATTAGGACCTGCCAGAACCAGTTTTACACGGATATCCATATAACACACTGTACTACAGAGGTATTGCAGTGTATCATCTGCACAATGCTGATGATGAGCCCTTCTGAGACTAATTAATAAAATAAAATTAAAATTAAATTAAGAATAAATTTTTTTAATTAGATTTATTAGAGATTAGATATAAAAAAATACATATAATTGGCATCGACACATCCTTAATGACCCAAACTATAAAATGATTGTGTCACTTATCCTGCACAATAAACTGCGTAAAAGTGAAATTCCAGAATTGCTATTGTTTTTTGTTCATTGTGCCCTCTAAAACATAATTAAAAATCATATAAACCCCAAAATGGGGAAGAAAAAAAGTTATTTTTTTCCCTAATAACCACACTTTCAGTACAATGACCGGGCACCTTCATAACACCATTAACTTGCCAATTAACACTACATCATCTGCTGTTTAATAGTGTTATTAGACCTGACAGGTTCCCTTTAAGGAGAATGAATAAAACTTTATTTTGGCATTAGATTTAATTTAAGCATTTTGAGCTGTGCAGCCAGCAGAGAGAAAAAGCCGGCAGGTCTCGAAATGCGTAAGCGAGATTTAATGCCGGTACAAATTTAAAGAGGATAAATCATACTTTAGGTGTGCATTAGATTCCTCCTACGCGTTTCAAGTCATTTAATAAGTCCCATATTTATGTGCGATTCCCCTTGGGTCTTCTCCGGTTTCCTCCCACATTCCAAAGACATACTGATAGTGAATCTAGATAGTAAGCCCCAATGGGGACAGTGATGATGTCTGTAAAGCGCTGCAGTATATGATAGCGCTATATAAGCAAAGCATAAGTAAGTAAACACTGATGAAAAAGCGGCACGTCTCCATTATTCTTCAGCAAGAATTAATGCCGACATGAATTTCCAGAGGACGTATAAAACTTTAATTTGGCTAACAAGTTTTAAGCCATGCTATGCGCAAGCATTGAAAAAAGCCAGTACATCTTGAAACGCATAAGTAGGATTTAATGCCGACATGATTTTTAAAGGGACTAATAAAGCTTTATGTTGACATCAGATTACACTTACGCGTTTCAAGCCATTTTATAGATAAGCAACGAGAAGGAACCAGCACATCTCGAAAAGCTTAAGCGGAATTTAGTGCCAACAATAATTTAAAGAGGATGATTAAAGCATTAAATTAGCATTAGAATTTGCTTACACATTTCAAGCCATGATACGCGTAGAAGAGCCAGAACAGCCTGAAACGCATAAGGGAGGTTTAATGCTGACAGGATGAATAAAGCTTTATGTTGGTATTAGATTCCACGTACGCCTTTTCATCCATGCTGTAAAAATAGAGGGAAAGTCAGCACGTCTCAAAGCGCGTAAGGATATAATGACAACATGAATTTCAAAAAGATGAATAAAGTTTTGTGTTGGCATAATATTCTACTTACGCATTTCAAACCATTTACAAAGACCCAGCACATCTCAAAACATATACTTGAAATATTAATAATGACATGAATGTCAATGGGATTAATAATAAAATTTTACGTTGACATTAATTTACGTTTTAGGCCATGCAATGCATAAGCCAGTACATCTGAATATGCACAAGTGGCATTTAATGCAGGCGTGTATTCAAACAGGATTGATAAAGTTTTATGTTGACATTAGATTCCAGTTATGCGTTTCAAGCCATGCTATGCAAAAGCATTGACGAAGAGCCAGCACATATCAAAACACATACAATAGGGAAAATAAGTGATTCATACACCGCCAATTTTGCAAGTTTTCCCACCTAGAAAGAATGGGGAATTTGTAATTTTTATCGTAGGTGTACTTCCTCTGTGGAGAGACAGAATTGAAAAATTAAAAAAAAAAAAAACAGAACATCACATTGTATGATTTTTACATAATAAATTTGCATTTTATTGCATGAAATAGGGATTTGATCACATACCAACCAGCAAGAATTCTGGCTCTCACAGACCTGTTAGTTTTTCTGTAAGAAGCCTCCTACTCTGCACTCATTACCTGTATTACTTGCACCTGCTTGAACTCGTTACCTGTATAAAAGACACCTGTCCACACACTCGATCACACTCCAACCTCTCCACCATGGCCAAGACCAAAGAGCTGTCTAAGGACACCAGGGTCAAAATTGTAGATCTGCACAAGGCTGTGATGGGCTACAGGACAATAGGCAACCTTGCTCGGTGAGAAGGCAACAACTATTGGCATAATTATTAAAAAATGGAAGAAACACAAGATGACTGTCAAACTTCTTCAGCCTGGGGCTCCATGCAAGATCTCAACTCGTGGGGTAAGGATGATTCTGAGAAAGTTCAGGAATCAGACCAGAACTTCACGGGAGGACCTAGTCAATGACGTGAAGAGATCTAGGACCACAGTCTCAAACATTACCATTAGTAACACACTATGCAGTCATGGATTAAAATCCTGCAGGGCATGTAAGGTCCACTGGCTCACGCCAGTACATGTCCAGGCCCATTTGTAGTTTGACAATGACCATCTGGATGATCCAGAGGAGGCATGGGAGAAGGTCATGTGGTCAGATGAGACCAAAATAGAACTTTTTGGTATCAACTTTACTTGCCGTGTTTGGAGAAAGATGAAGGATGAGTACAACCCCCAAGAACACTGTCCCAACTGTGAAGCATGGTGTGGGAACATCATACTTTGGGGGTGCTTTTATGCAAAAGGGACGGGCCAACTGCACCATATTAAAGGGAGCATAACTGGGGTGATGTATCATGAGATTTTGGCCATCAACCTGATTCCTCAGTAAGAGCATTGAAGATTGGTTGTGGCTGGGTCTTCCAGCATGATAATGATCTGAAACACAGCCAGGGCAACTAAGCAGTGGCTCCGTAAGAAGCATCTCAAGGTCGTGGAGTGGCCTAGCCAGTCTCCAAACCTGAGCCTAATAGAAGAGAGCTAAAACTCAACGTTGCCCGGCGACAACCCCAAAACCTGAAAGATCTGGAGAAGATCTGTATGGAGGAGAGGGTCAAAATCCCTGCTGCAGTGTGTGCAAACCTAGTCAAGAACTACAGTAAATGTCTGACCAATGTAATTGCAAACAAAGGTTTCTGGACCAAATATTAAGTTCTGTTTTCCTATTGTATCAAGTCCTTATTTCATGCAATAAAATGCAAATTAATTATGTAAAAATCATACTATGGGATTTTCTTTTTGTAGATTCTGTCTCTCACAGGTGAAGTGTACCTACGATAAAAGTTACAGACCTCTCCATTCTTCGTAGGGGGGAAAACTTGCAAAATCGGCAGCGTATCAAATACATATTTTCCCCACTGTCAGTTAGATTTAATGCTGACATGAATTTAAAGTGGATGAATAAAACTTTATTTTGGCAGCTTTCCGAGCCAAGCTAGGAGTTAAAATGAGTTTGAAAAAAAATCATATATGGGGAATAGGACTAAAACAATGAAATTGTGAACATGATGCTCAAACAATGTAGGAAATAAACATGGCAAATTCAACGCGTTTCAAACCATTTTAGGGATAAGCATTGAGGAAAAGGCAACACATCTCTAAACGCATTAGCGGGATTTAACTCTGACAAGAGGATTGAATAAAGCTTTATGAAACACGAGTGGATGTAAAGGATAGATTTTATTATGTGATGCCAGAGTGGGAGAATGGGTTAAAGCAGAACGAAGCAGATACGTGTTTGTACCCTCGTGGCCGACAATCAATTTTCGTCAGATTGATTTGAAAAACCCGGCTCCAAAGGGGCTATTTATCTAGGCAGAAATGATTGTTCACACAGCTTGGCGGATTCCTAATCACATGTAAATTATACAAAATAGAAGCGGTTTATGCAGATATTGAGGACCTCCCCCCAGAACAGCAATTATATAAAAGGCAACGTAAATAACATGCCGGGTAATGAACTCGCTATGAAAACCGATTGACAATGAAGCTTCATAATGTATCTGTTAAGTGGGAAAATCAGGTAAAATCACTGGAACCTACATCTTCTCAATTTCCTTATAATGTGGCAAATTACACACTAAAAAATGGCAGCAGTCGATATGTACACACAAACTGAGCCATGATTAACTATCTCGGATGGCGCCGCGCGTTTCCAGGTAATTAAAATGACAAATAATTGACTTGTTGTAAAGCACCAATTATTAGAAGACATACGGAGAAGAATCAATAGAGTCCATATCAAATCATACAACTATCACTTTTTCATTCTGCCTGCTGCTGTGGAATATTACAATAATCTCTATTGGTAATATGAGGTACTAGTGATTTTTAAAGAGGACTTCAGCATTTAAAGGGATTGTTCTGACTAGGCTGTATTTACGAGTAATTGTCCATATCCAAGCCATAAATCTGTGATTTATTAATTTATTTTGTGCAAGGAACACAATTTCTCATTGCCAGAAAGTTGGTTTGATCACAATCAATCTATTTTATAATCAAGGTCAAGCTCTTAATTTTCCCTGCAGTGGCCACTAGAGGTGAAATCTAGTATTACAAGCAGCCATTCAAGAAAAAGATGCAATCCAGATCTATGTCCCGAAAGTATTTTGCTGTGTTCCGGGACATAATTCACCGCAGTTGGGCAAAGCATTCTGCGCACACGCGGGAGGCAATTTGAATGCACACGCGCGGGACCTGTATGGATTGACTGACCAATTACAGCGCCCTAAGTGCGGGGGATAATTGACATGGGTCCCCCCACCTTTTCCCGTGCTGCTCGACCGTCAGTGACAGTGTTTACACGTAGTGACAGTTTTAAACCATGAGGGACATAGCACATCATCATGCAGGAACTGACACCCGCTCATGACTAGAGTTGAGCAAATTTCTTCAGGTTCCCTCTTATTTGGCAAGCTACAGTCGTATGTTAAAGTTTGGGCACCCCTATTAATGTTAACCTTTTTTCTTTATAGCAATTTTGGTTTTTGCAACAGCTATTTCAGTTTCATATATCTAATAACTGATGGACTCAGTTATATTTCTGGAGTCAAATGAGGTTTATTGTACTAACAGAAAATGTGCAATCTGCATTTAAACAAAATTTGACCGGTGCAAAAGTATGGGCACCCTTATCATTTTCTTGATTTGAACACTCCTAACTACTTTTTACTGACTTTCTGAAGCACTAAATTGGTTTTGTAACCTCATTGAGCTTTGAACTTCATAGCCTGGTGTATCAAATCATGAGAAAAGGTATTTAAGGTGGCCACTTGCAAGTAGTTCTCCTATTTGATTCTCCTATGAAGAGTGGCATCATGGGCTCCTCAAAACAACTCTCAAATGATCTGAAAACAAAGATTATTCAACATAGCTTTTCAGGGGAAGGATACAAAAAGTTGTCTCAGAGATTTAACCTGTCAGTTTCCACTGTGAGGAACATAGTAAGGAAATGGAAGAACACAGGTACAGTTCTTGTTAAGCCCAGTAGTGGCAGGCCAAGAAAAATATCAGAAAGGCAGAGAAGAAGAATGGTGAGAACAGTCAAGGACAATCCACAGACCACCTCCAAAGACCGGCAGCATCATCTTGCTGCAGATGGTGTCACTGTGCATCGGGCAACAATACAGCGCACTTTGCACAAGGAGAAGCTGTATGGGAGAGTGATGCGAAAGAAGCCGTTTCTGCAAGCACGCCACAAACAGAGTCGCCTGAGGTATGCAAAAGCACATTTGGACAAGCCAGTTACATTTTGGAAGAAGGTCCTGTGGACTGATGAAACAAAGATTGAGTTGTTTGGTCATACAAAAAGGCGTTATGCATGGAGGCTAAAAAACGCAGCATTCCAAGAAAAACACTTGCTACCCACAGTAAAATTTGGTGGAGGTGCCATCATGCTATGGGGCTGTGTGGCCAATGCCGGCACTGGGAATCTTGTTAAAGTTGAGTGCCGCATGGATTCAACTCAGTATCAGCAGATTCTTGACAATAATGTGCAAGAATCAGTGATGAAGTTGAAGTTACGCAGGGGATGGATATTTCAGCAAGACAATGATCAAAAACACCGCTCCAAATCTACTCAGGCATTCATGCAGAGGAACAATTACAATGTTCTGGAATGGCCATCCCAGTCCCCAGACCTGAATATCATTGAACATCTGTGGGATGATTTGAAGCTGGCTGACCATGCTCGGCGACCATCAAACTTAACTGAACTGGAATTGTTTTGTAAACAGGAATGGTCACAAATACCTTCATCCAGGATCCAGGAACTCATTAATAGCTACAGGAAGTGACTAGAGGCTATTATTTTTGCATAAGGAGGAGCTACGAAATATTAATGTCACTTTTATGTTGAGGTGCCCATACTTTTGCACCGGTCAAATTTTGTTAAAATGCAGATTGCACATTTTCTGTTAGTACAATAAACCTCATTTGAATCCAGAAATATAACTGAGTCCATCAGTTATTAGGTATATGAAACTGAAATAGCTGTTGCAAAAACCAAAATTGTTATAAAGAAAAAAGGTTACCATTAATAGGGGTGCCCAAACTTTAACATATGACTGTATATATAGTTGAGAAACACGTGAGATATATTAGTAAATCACCGTAATAGCCTAAGATAGGGTACTGTTCACCAAGAAAAAAGTGAACATTTACAAAACTTAAAATAAATATTTTAATAAAAATAGTAAAAGCAATTTAAAACTCAGAAAAAGTGCTTGCAAGACAACGGATGCGGCATAGTGTGCATATAAATGGAACTGCATTGATAGTGTAATAGTGAAAGGGTATTGAAAATCAGTCAATGGTAACCTAATTATACAAATTAAATGCAACACAATAATAGAGTTGTGGCCAGCATTAAGTTAAATAGGGGATATAAGATATTACCTGTTAATGAAAGTAGGCTAAAGGCCAGCAGACTCCTGAAGCACCGCGTGCCTCCACCCCGACGCGCGTTTTGTCCTGCTTCTTCTGGCAGGCCCTTGAAGAAGTAGGGTGAAAAGTGCGTAAAGAAGAGAAACATGCAGCAAAGAAGAGATTAAATTGGGACTGGAGACTAACCTAATAGAGAGATGACAGCTGCGATTGAGATTTAATGGGATCGAACAGCCTGCAGTGTATTGTAATACATGCAAGCTGCAGAAGAAAAAACAGTGGAAA
This sequence comes from Dendrobates tinctorius, assembly GCF_039654945.1. Classification (NCBI taxonomy): domain Eukaryota; kingdom Metazoa; phylum Chordata; class Amphibia; order Anura; family Dendrobatidae; genus Dendrobates; species Dendrobates tinctorius. The sequence goes on along the minus strand of NW_027361695.1, from coordinate 5,054,755 downwards.
TGTAATTAAAACCAATTGCAGAAACTGTTTTATATAATGGAATACGTACAAGCACTGCAAGAAAAACATGCAAAAGGTGTCTATATAGACTTTAGGATTAACCCTTAAATGACAGCGTGGCTTAGATATTAAATAGCTGATATTATTTCAGCAATTCACAAACCTAACTATAAAAAAAAAACGATTTTACCCTTTGCATGATGCAAAATGAATCATTGAGCAACACGTGCACTGCACCGATCAAGAATGCTAGAAATTGGTTCCCAACAATATGTTTCATTTCCTTGAATACTTTGTGACTGATCGCAGTTCATCTCCATAAAATCTTTCTGCTGCAGCGAGTGACATCCAAGTGCCACCCTGATGACTCAATTTATTACCAGTAGTCAGGACTTCTGAATTACAAAGCCTAAAAGCATTGTATCAGCAGCCACAAAGGCTAAACAGGCTAAGCCCACAAATATGCACAGCAATAAAACAAGCATTCGGGAGATAGAAGAGAAAATAATTCAGCTTTTTACAGCCATTAAAAACGACTGAGGTAACGAAATATTTATCTAATGCATCATTCCAGTTTGGTTCCACCACGGCTGGCGTTCGGTAACTCCCTCATTTAACATCTTGAACTTTGATGTAGAAAACAGAGACATTATTCAGATACTTAAATAGATGGAAAAAAAATCTCTTCCTGTTGACTCTAGACCATAAAAGACATTTTACACGTATTTTCCACGTTATGATTACTAAATAGAAACTGCCAGATGCTTGAAAATATTCGAGAAAGAAAATATATCCTCACTAAAAAAAAAAAAATCAGATCGGTAAGCAGAAACGTCTGCTTGCAGTTTGCAAATAAGTAATAGCCAGACGAACGTAAGAGGATTTATTTGATGCCTATCCCAAAGACTGCACCAAAATTGATGGTGTAGCAATTTTTGAAAAGCTTAGATAATGATATGGTACAAATAACATAAATGCAATGTAATCTGTTGCAACCAATCGCTTATTAGTAAGTTGTAGCTAGACTTTACTTCATCCACGGTAAAGATTCCATTCATTCTCCCAGCACTGTATCTTAAAACGCTGGTCAAGTTGTATTGGCTTGTTGGGACCCTTGACACAACAAGAAAACAGATTTGCAAAAATACTCTGCAGTAAAATATATGACAGTAATCAGCAAGTGCTAGATAACAAATGCAGGGTATTTAGTCGATAGGTTTTTTTGCAAAAAAATGTATACCAAGCCGCTTCACCGCGTCAAGGTAACCCGTATTGAAGCAGTCCCTATCTAATGTATTTAAAACCTGAACATCTGAACAGTGTCTAAAATGAACAGGATTCGGACAGGCGCTTCTTAGTATGGGCTTGAGGTGCAAGACAGCTCTTTTGTGCATGCCACACGAGAGGGGTGGGGTCTCTCAAACCATGCTAGGCAAGGAAAAAACGGATTAAAAACACATGTGAACAGGTTGGTAAGACAACGTTGTTGGGACCCTTGTAGGCACTCAGTAGAGTTGATCAGCTTCTCAATTCAAGGTGAATCAAACTTGTTTGAAATTGACCCAAAAATTTGATTTCAGCAGAACCAAAATTTTTTGTGAATTTTCTGAACTACAGAGGACCAGGAAGGGTCATATCTTCTCAGCCCTTATCATACCCTTCCCACCAGCGTTGGTCTTCTAGGTCCTTCTTCTATCCTCTTTCTTCCTTCTGGCTAGGTCTTCCATATACTAACCTATATGGCATGACATACATCAAGGATGTGAGCGTGTGGGTCCCAGTGAGTGGAACATCCAGCCAGAAGGAATATAGAAGAAAACAGAAAGTCAATTGGAGGACAGGCGGCAGAGGGTCAAGTAGAGTGGAGTAGAATTTTTCTTTTTAACCTTTTCATTGTCAATTTAATTTGCATTGAATTTTTGTTGGATGAAAATTGAATTTCCCCTATGAATTGAGGAAATCTGCCCTAATCGAATTTTTGAGAGTAGGGCAAGGATCAGACTGGCCAAAGAAACTTCTAATGAAAGATGAACTTTTATACAACAGTGATCACTTAGTACAAGATGGCCCCAAAAGGTCCAGAAGAAGAAAAAAAACAAATTTGGTGTGTAGTGTGGAGCCAATCGCTTGTGTTAGGGTCTATTTGGAATATTGATTACACGTCCTACGTGAACCATAATAACTGCTAAGACTAAAATTACATTAAAATTGGACATACAAATGTCTAAATGGAGGATGGAGTCCTCAGGTTGTCGTGTAGAATCCAACTTAACACATGTTGGGACATGAGCTCAATCTGTGTTATATGAGAATAGGTTGTAAAAGATTGGCTCTGTGGTAGGTGCTGGTTCACACACAGGATTAAGATGTCATGACCCTTGTCGTATCACCCAGGACCAGGGTCTCCTTCCCTGTCCCTAACACTAGGGGGAGCCCTAGCTCACTCAGTTCCCCTGGTTACTTCTGAAGGTGAAGATACCAGGGCCACCTTGCCTTATCTCCTGAATCCGCCCTCCGTCTGTACACTTCCCCCACCCAGGGAAGAGGGTAGTAGTTGTGCACCATAGTACAACAACCAGACGAACAAGGTAACTCAAACAGGGGAAACGGAAAATACCAGGCATACAAATATTCACCAGGGAGTGGAGGATGGGGTAAAACCAAAGTAGGAGAAGGAAAGGGAATTATCACACTTATTAAACCAAGCAACAGTCACAGATAAACCCACCAAATAGCTTCTCATATAACCAACTACTATCCTCCCAGCCATTCAGCATAAGCTAGCTCTGAAGATGTGTGTCAGTCAGGACCCAGATTATATAGAGGATAGGAGTGGCTAAACGTGCTCAGCTGAGAACACTAGCTCCCAGAGCTCCCAACATGGCCGATTAACCACTGTACAAACAAAATAAATTTACACCATTTAAAAAGAAGGTGAAGTACTCCTTTTCAGCGCAGGAGTAGGAGCAATCAGACGCTGTGGTCTTCTGGCTCCTCTCTGTTGTGTTTAACCCTTGACATCAGAACGCAGATTCAAAACAAACAGGGAGTTTATTAAAAAAGTTTACAAACCATCAGGTTTAACAAAATAAAGCAGTCACTTCCAGGTATAAAAAGGTATAACAGAACAAAAAAAATGAAAAATAACCAGTCAATATAAAGAACGGCCTCACCGGTGTAAATGTCAATTCTTTTCTCTCAGACTCCAGCAGGGTCTGAGCAGCACATGCAAGGCTTCCTCACCTTGCACACACACACACACAACTAGTGAGACCCCACCAGCTGCCTTAAATCTGACATTCCAAGACCTGGACTGGAGGTAAGTGAGCAGCCGATCCCACCCAGCTCTTTCAAAATCAGGGCCCAGTAAAACACCTCTCAGCAGTATGTGTGCTTCTGAGACTGCTTCTCAGGGTCATACATCACTGAGGCTTGACACCTCGGAGACACACACCTACTGTCCAACTAACACCTTACAAGTTTTTTTACGACTTAGGGTCAATCCAACCAAGTCATGTCAAAAGATGACATAATTGAGGACTATCATCTGAGACATGATGATTTTCTTAAAAAAAAAAATAAGTCACTTTTGAGTGGTCAAAATATCTCAGAAATTTTCCATAATGAAAGTATAACACGAGTGAGAAAGGGTTTGGGGCTCAAAAGTTGATGTGTGTCCCTTTGAAAACGAATGTGGGTCCAAACTCAATGATGCCCATCAATGTCAAATTCTGAAAGACTGATGTCACACATATCAATCAGCATTGAGGAAAGCTTATGTTGACCAAAAAAAAAACATTTTAGATTGAAGTCAACGATGACCATGGTGGGTCCGGCTCCCGGCACACCCAGCAAAGTATTATTTTTGCTGGTGGAAAGCATTACATGGTCGAGTGAACAGTGGAGGCACCAGGAATCTGACCTCTACTGACCTGATACGGATAGCCTACAGATTCCCTAAAATTATATGAAACATTTTCTGTGGGACTGCTGAAAACTGTCAAGTAGTTGAGTACTGCACTGACCATACTCTTAGAAAATGAATTGGGTGGCAAGGTGCATGCTTGACCGCCACTTTATTCAATTAGGGGACAGAAGGGCAGAGTCATAACGATCGCAGTCACAGAGGGAGTGATTGCGACCGGGTCTATTTCAACTGGATGTGTGTCCGAGGATGCACATTAAGCTGGAATGTATTGTGGCGCAGACACCTGCTAAGTCCTTGCACCGCTATTCATGGCGCTGGTCAGGGTCCGGTAGCTGACATCGGCATGCCAGTCACAGGCAGCGCATTGCAGTGAAATAATTACAGGAAGGGGTACATTATAGCAGGAAGGGGCTCAGGATGGGGTACAGTATACCAAGAAGGGGCCCAGGATAGGGACATAATTACAAGAAGATGCTCAGGATGGGGGACATTATTGCAGGAAGGGGCTCAGGATGAGGATGTTATACCAGGAAGGAGCTCAGGAAAGGGACATAATTACAGGAGGGGGCTCAGGATGGGGGACATTATATAGGGAACAGTTCAGGATGGGAGACATATTACATTACAGGAGGAGGGGGCAGCACATTTGTTTTTATAAGATTTAGAATGCTATAAGGGCCAATACAACTGACCAACATCAGGTGGGGGCCATGTCTAAATTTTGCACCGGAGCCCATCGGAATCTAGTTATGCCACTGCAGAAGGGGGGTCTGATTGCTCAAACTCTCGCTGTTCTAGTAGTTGTTACCTATCTTTCTTGGGCTACTTTCACATTTCCGTTTTGAAGCATCAGGCGCGATGCGGCGAAAAATGGAAAAACCGGATTCGGCACCTGCTGCTACCGGATCCGGCTTTTTTCCCATAGACTTACATTATCGCCGCATTGCGCCTGATGGCCATGCGGCGTGTCCGGCTTTAGCCGGAAACGGCAAAAAATGCCTGTCCGGCGTCTGCAAAAAAACGTTCCATGCAACGTTTTTTGACAGCGCCGGACCTCTTTTTTGCAGAGCGCATGCGCGAAGACTCTCTTTCCCTCTCCTGCACCGTATCCTGCAAAAACAGATGATCCGGCGGGCTGCGGCTCCTACCGGATCAGGTTTGACAACTTTTCGCGCAGCCCGCCGGGTTTAAAATCCGGAAATGTGAAAGTAGCCTTACACCTGCAATGATCTAATGCGATATTGCGTTTATATAATTAACGCTACAAAACAAACAGATTAAACAAGTAAATTTAAAATTAAAACAAAAAAGTTTAACTCTCTAGATGTTCCTCCCTCTACAAATGCGACAAATGTTTCATCTTCATTATATATATATATATTATATATATAGTGCGTGGGCGAGACTAATAATCATTTTAAATAATGGCTTTATATTTTATTTTTAATTTGATGGGAACATAAGCTGCCAATCAGATGTACGCCGCCATGACTGTCACAAGAACATAGCGATGTATTCTATAGAAACAATATCTTTATTAAAAGATCATTAGTGACTTCTCTTGACAAGAAAATAAGAAAAAAGTTACAGAGCGTCGACTTAAAGCTGCAGATTTTGGGCAAAAAGAGAGAAGATGAATATGAAGCGCGGTTACACGGCCTCCGTTACTGTCCATTTCCTTATTTTCATAGATGTCCGACAATCAGCGCTGTGTAGTAAATTCTGCACGACTGCGCCAAACCATACAACACACATTTAGACTATGATTTTAGCAATTTTGTAATTTGCTAAAAAGCACATTAAGATAGTTCCATAAAATATTGGGCTATAGTTGAAGCAGGCTACAATAAGGTGAAAGGCAATTACTGCTTTGCCTAAGCTATTGACCAACCTATGTAAAGTGGCTAGGCTTGCTAAAAGTGGCTTTGGACAGGATGGCTGACTCTCCTTAAAGTGTTATTCCCATTTTCATAGATGGATATTGTCGGACAGTGCTTGTAAAAGCATTTTTGCAATTTACTGCCTATTAAAATTTGCAGCCATTCTTGACATATTAACACTTTTCTTTTGTATGTCGTTCTTAAGAAACCGACCATCGCTGCTGTCCAGCTTATAAGCACTATGCTAATGCTTGCCGGGATTATGAGCAGACAGCGAACTTTAGCTATCCTGGCCAACTTCAAAGCAGTGCTTACAAGATCGATATAAAAGAGATTGTAAGAACTGCGCATATCCTGTTGTCTAGCACCAGTGGTCGATCTCCAAGGCAATGAGCTGTAAACAAAAAGTGTTAATATCTCAAAAACTGCTCAAAATGTTAATAAGCTGTAAATTCCAAAACTGGTTTTATTTACTAACACTATCCAATAACACCCATTTATGAAGATGGGAATAACCCCTTTAAGGCAATGAACTGTGATTGGACTTTTACTGGCAATGATCAATGTGGAAAAAAAAAGTATTCAAAATAGTCCCCTATTGGAACTCACACCTATTGGAGGTAGTCAATGTTGGACCATTTAATGAGTCTTAAAAGGTCCAAGGTACCCATTTATGAAGTTGGGAATAACTCCTTTAAGGAAATTAACTGTGATTGGACTCTTATTGGCAATGATCAATTGGGAGAAAAAAGTATGCAAATTAGTCCCCTCCTTGAAAGAAAGGGAACTCGCACCTATTGGAGGTAGTCCATGTTGGACCTTTTAACGAGTCTTGCAACATGACCAGTGATAGTAGCTAAGGTCCTACATCCTTGTGCCATCTCCGCTCTCTTACTGTCCGCCAAGTAATGCCCATCAAGACGAGGCATGGCTGTTACTTCTTCCAAAATATCACATAAAAATCTTATTCTCAGGGTTATTCAACATCGAACATGTTCAGTAATATTTCCTGGCTGTAAGGGATAAATTCTGGCTGTTTTTAATCAGGCTTCCTCTCAGTATCTTCTGCGGCCCTGGATTTTGTCTCGGGAACAGTCAGTAGCGAGGTTCTGGGTTGTGTTGTGTCTGTCAGTACCGTATACTATGCAGGTTGTGCAGACCACGGAGATATAAGATTATCCCCAGAGCTCACACTTAGGGTGGCAGACGGCATAACTCACGAGAACGCAATTCAGATAAATCCGGGTCTGTAGATGCTTCCTCTTCCGGACGAGTGGAACAACAGGGAATTGTGTCTGTTTTTCTGCAGCGCTCTAAACATCACGCAAACGACTCAACCACAAAAGACGACAACTTCATCAGTCGATAAGTAATGAATAGGATTAAAGGGGAACAAATAAATTTTCAGGACCCCAGTACAGTAACCATGTCAATATTTTTTGGCAGCCGTATGGAAGCCCTGAGAACATCTTCCAACCTACCAATGACCGAGGTGGCTCTTCGTTTGATCAGCCAGCCTGGAGTGGTGTCGTCATTGTGGCCTGTGGAGATACGATATCGCGCAAGGCTGGCTAATCAAAACAGGAGCCGGAGATGCCGGCCGGTACTAGGCGGCTTGTAGGGCCAAAAAACACAATGATGCAATCATCATTTCACCGGGTTGAGAAAGGCCTGGAATGAGGGTGCGGCGCACAGAGGCTTCAGGTTGGTTTACTAAGCAAGTGAACCGTGAAAAATCTATCATTTGCAAAATTCATTAAAAATCACAATTATTTCTAGATTCACACATGAAGAAGTAAAGTTTAAGAAACATGTTAGCGCAATGGTTGGCGCGTTTCGAGCTACACTAGCTCTTAATAATGACTAGGCGGCTTGTAGGGCACCTGTCCAGCAGCCACAGAATACTGATCTGGACCCTGGACCGGGATCATGAAAATTTATTCACTTCTGTCTATAATTAAAATCTAGTAGATTGAAGGACTATACTGTACGTGACAAGTGTCCCAAGTTTGCCAGGACTATACTGATTTTTTCAGAAACAGATTAAAAAGATTTCTAGTTTTCCAGGTCAAAAATGGGCAAAATTTATGCAAATCGCACACATAAATTGACATTTCTGGACAGAATTGGGGAAGTTCTAGATGGGATTAAAGTGATACTAACGTGTTATGGCAACTAAAGGTTTTTCCAATAGTAGTAATCATCAATAGACAGGAATATGACTGCTGAGATCGGCACTGATCGATCCTAAGAAAAGGGTTGTGAAATGGCCTGTTGGAATGGAGTGATGGCTGCACATGCGCACCACTGCCTGTTTATTCCCCCCAGAGATAGATGAGTACAGCTCTTTCCAGGAATCTATTAAACTTTAAGGACTCTAATGATAGAAATTAAGCACATTACCGTGACATAGTAGCAAAACCCTTCTCAGGCTGTAATCCACAACACAACCACATATAGCAGACAACCTCTCCCGATATTAGCTTTTTGTTTTCTTTCAAAGTTGGACATTTGTTGCCATTCATCCTGGGGTTAAGTCGAGCCGAGAGGAAAAGTACATATGGTAAAAAGAAATATGGAGGCACTCTCCATTCAAAGATATTCTCTTCTAGAAAAGTGGGCACCATGTGGAGAGACAAAAGATCCAGAGAACAAAACTGTAGGCTCCATCTCTGCCACGTTGCGTTAAGGAGATGGACATACTGCCCATGTTCCCCCTCGAAGAATAAGTGAAATGTTGTGCAATGTAAATTGAATTGTGATATGCGTTTATGTAACGAATGGAAGCAGAGGCAGAGATGGTGAAGTTCACATTCGTTTTTTATTTTTAAAGTGGAACCTCGGGACTACGGGGAGGAGATGAAGATCTATTGGACAGTCATACGACCTATGGGGAGGAAGTTTTTCAGCCTCCTTTTTCCCGAAGACATCTAAGAAGGACCAGTAAGCGAATGATAATTCAGGCAGGGTAGCAGGTTGGACCGGGGGTGAAACTGGTTCAATCCGGTTTAAGCAACGGTCCAAGCAGGAATCTCCCCAACGCAGAATTTCACCTGTTCTCCAATTAAGGACTGGTTCGTGTTTCTGGAACCAAGGCAAACCTAAAAGCAAGGGGTGAGACAAACCAGGGTACACATAAAAAGGGATTCTTTCAGAATGCATAAGACCTACCCGGAGTTCCACTGGCTCAGTCTGGAACTGGACGGGTTCGGTCAGTGGCTGGCCATCGACAGCGGTCACCCGCAACGGACTGGGAAGAGACTGAACTGGTAAGTGGTAACGATCCACAAGCGTCTGCTGGATAAAACTCCCGGCGGCTCTGGAATCCAACAGAGTCCAGAAAATTGTATTGCTCCGCAGGTCACGGAGACAGAGATCTGCAACGAAGGAAAGGAGCATTCTCTACCTAGGGTGGCCTCTCCTACCGAGCCTAGGCACTGGAGTTTCCCGACTTCTTTGGACAGGAGTGGATCAGGTGTTCGGAACTAACACAATATAGACAGTCTCCGTCTTTGCGACGCGCCTCCTGGCGTCGGCTGGCCAGACTTACTCGATCTACCTCCATAGCGTCGGGAGAAGATGAGGTAGCCATCTTGGAAGAACTAGAGTCCAGGTGGTAGGACTTCCTGTCACGCTTAATCTCCATGGAATGCTCCTGAAAACGCAGGTCAATCCAGGTCGCCAAGGAAATCAGGTCATCCAAGATAGTAGGCCTGTCCCATCCTGCCAGCTCATCCTTAATTTTTCCAGATAGGTCCTCCCAGAAGGTAGCCCGCAAGGCCTCATTGTTCCAGGATAACTCAAACGAGAGGGTGCGGAACTGAACAGCATACCGAGCCACCGTGAGGGTTCCTTGGTGTAAGCGAAGCAGGGCAGAAGCGGTCGACGTGGCCCGGCCAGGTTCATGGAAGGTCCTGTGAAAAGTCTCTAGGAAAGATTGAAGATCATTAACCAGCGGGTCTCCTCTCTCCCATAACGGGTTTAGCCAGGCGAGAGCCTCTCCTGCTAGATGTGACATAATGAAGCCCACTTTGGCACGGTCAGAAGCAAACATGTGCCCCAAGATTTCGAAGTGTAGAGTACACTGATTGAAAATACCCCGACACTGAGTGGGACCACCATGGAAGCGGGGAGGAGCCGCCAGGCGAGGACCCTTGCTTGCCGTGACATCAGGTACCTGGGTGCTGCCAGGTGAATCAGGAGCAGCGGGGTTCAGCAGAGAATCCATGCGAGTGGACAGGTTACGTAGATAAGACGTGATCTTGTCCTGTTGATCTTTTAAGCGAGTCACCTCTTGGCACAGCTCCATAGTTGGAGGCCTATGGGGTCTAGCGGATTCCATGGCCAGAGCAATCTGTAATGAATGGAAGTGGAGGCAGAGATGGTGAAGTTCACATTTGTTTTTTATTTTTAAAGTGGAACCTCGGGACCACGGTCCGGGGGGCTCCGAAGGGGGCGTGTCTAGTGAGCCCCGGGTACCCGTAGTAAAGCCCCTCAGACAGAACCAGAATGGAATACCCAGAGGACACAGGTGCTACCTCCAGTTAGACCCCGGACACGTGGCAGCTGTCCCAGTGGGATCAAAATGGATAACAGAAATTACAGCAGAGTCCGTAATGAGACGGGTCTTGGATCCGGGTAGTTGGTAAGTAGCTGGTTCCAGTGACCTTCACTCAGTCCTCGGACTCGAATGGCTGTTGGCGGAACGGGGCTTTCGCCCAGATGGTTGCCGATATAACCAGGAAGGTCAGGATACTGATACTCTGTGGAAACAGATAGCATTAGAGAATGCACAGAGACTGCAGATACAGTGCAGACAGGTTAGCAAGAGAACCGGATGTAGCAATGATTGATACTCGTTGCTCCGGCGCTCTCCCTATTGAGGAGAGGCCAGAAATAGCAGCCAGTGCACTGCCATTGGTTAATTGTTCTTTTTGAAAGATGCACGCCATCCCTGGATGCAGCGCCAGGACGGGGACCAGGTGTAACAGTAGCAGACTTGGGTGCCGCGCCAGGACAGGGACCAGGTGTAACAGTTTATATTGATTGTTGTCCAACAGTAGGGAAAGATAGAGATAAGTTTAGGACTAGCCCTGAGTAGGAGGGGCTAATAAAAAGAGAGTTTCCGTCAGATAGGACCCAGCAAACCTAAGGTCTAGACAAAAAGCAATGCCACATGACATGGGTGTCCAGAGGTGAGGAGAGATTGAGACGTGGTTAGCATGGACCGGAGTAGAAAAAAGGAAAAGTGACCAAAAGAAAGAGTGATCAATACAAGACAGGTCCTGGGAGAGGATGCCCAGAGTTTATAACTCAGAGAGGTAACGGGCCAAGACGGGACAGAGAACGTGAGATGAACAAAGTGCCCCGGATGGGAGTGCCAGAGCGTCAGAGGATAAGTTCCAGACATACTGGCAGTATATTTCCCTAGAGGGTAAAGGAGACGCGGAACCGTGGGTTGAGTAAAGGACTCGTTAACTGGATGTTAGTACTGAGCTGGATTGTGGTGAAGTAGAGAGGAACTGTAAAACCGGATGATGAGGATCTGAAACTGAGTGAGGAAAATGCTCCGAATTGTGAAGGAAACATTCATGAAGATCTGTTCCCCCTACCTACTGTACACAATTTCCATAATCCTTAACTAAAAAGTTTATTTTGGACCGATGGTCTTCCTCAATGAAGTCCTCAACATCTGGTCCTGGACAACCAAAGTCATCAGTAACATGATGCATCCGGCAAGGGTGTAGCGCACCCAGACAACCAGCCAGGGCTGCCACCTTCATGTAACGTTCCGGGGCGTTAGAGATGGGTATCTCGCCCACGTCTAATGCCCCGCTACATTGCCGACACCTAACACTACCTGCAGAACGGTAATGGACAACACGGCCCTGTAATAACCACCATTAGAGAGAGCTGGTCATTTCTAGTCACATCTATTCTGACTCATGGATATGTAGAACGTATGGTGCCTGGATAGACCTCTCTTTCTGGGCCCCTTCCGTATCGACCTGTACTCACGTTCATACCGATTAATCAGACAGCTTAACTCAGCCACGATCTCATGTAAGAAGACTCCAGGAAAAGAGGGATGCTTTAACTGAAATTCTTGTATTATGATGAAAGTAGCAGGTAAAAAGGAATATTCTTCAGAGGACATGTAAGAAGATGCGTACAGATGGAGGGACGATCACAAAATGGAGAATAAGGGAGGGAACAAACATACATCACAGGACTACAGGGAGAGAGTTGGGACAAAATACAGGGAAAGGCAAACTTCTGCCTAGCAACAAGGATACAACACAAGCAATGCAAATATTAAATGATTTCCCAAGTCTTGGGACATGACGCTCCCCATCTGAAATCCTTGGATTTCACGATGTCCGTAACTCTTCGAAGTCGTTCGAACCTGAAAAACAAGAGAAAAGAAAAACATGCATGCAATAATAAACATTTTTAAAGTCCAACTCGTTGTTGTTGACCCGTAGATCTCACCGGAAGATAAGTCCAAGTCTATTAAACCCATCTTCGGATTGGGGAAGCCGCAAACATGCCAACTCTTCCACCAACCCAGCAATCCAATGGCAATGTTCAAAGTTCAATCCAATGGAAAATGTCAATGTTCAATAAAACTGGGGAATGAGGAGGTATGCTCCCCGCCGTGAGCAACGTCCAGGAGCAATGTTCAGTTCATGTGACGTCCTCCTTTGGCAGTAGCAGCACAAGATCGGTGACCGGACGGAGGAAGGTTCGGGTAGAGCCCCCTTTTGTCACCTTAACTTCTGTCTTACGCGTCTTTCCGTCCTTGCTGGGCATGACCTTGGTGATAAGACCCATTGGCCAGTCGTTACGATGAGCCTCTTTGTCTTTTAAGAGAACAAGGTCTCTGTAGAAGGTAAAGGAATCAATTGCAATGTCCATTTCGTCTCTTACAACTTCAGCAATTTCTACTGCCAGTACTGCAGCGCAAAGTTCGAGTCTGGGTACAGAGTGTGCAGGCTTCGGGGTTAATTTGGCCTTACCCAGGATGAAACCACAATGCACCTTATTAGCTTCTAAGGTCTTCAGATAAGCTACTGCGGCTATGGCTTCTGTAGATGCATCACAGAAAATATGAACTTCTCTTCTGATTGCAGCCAAAGATGATCTTGGAGAATAACAACGTGGGACTTGGAGTTGCTCTAAGAACTTCAATGACTTCTTCCATGTCTCCCACCTTTGCTGTTTCTGAGTCGTCAGCGGGGTGTCCCAATCGGTGTTCTCGGCAGTGAGCTGTCTTAACAGTATCTTGCCTTGAATAGTGATGGGTGCTACAAACCCGAGAGGATCGTAGATGCTGTTTATGACAGATAGGACTCCTCGTTTGGTAAAGGGTTTGTCACAGGGCGACACTTGGAAGGTGAAGGTGTCCTGTTTGATATCCCACAGTAGACCAAGGCTGCACTGTGTGGGAGGAACATCAGAACCTAGGTTGAGGTCCTTTAGGTTCGTGGCATGGTCCTCAGATGGAAACGCGCTCATTACCTCTTGACTGTTAGAGATGATCTTGTGGAGTCTGAGGTTTGATGTGGATAGCATTTCCTGTGTCCTGGAGAGTAGGTCAATTGCCTCTTCACTTGTGGGCAAGGACTTGAGCCCGTCGTCTATGTAGAAGTTCTTCTCTACGAATTGACGAGCATCGGATCCGTACTCTCTCTCACCTTCCTGGGCTGTCCGTCTCAGTCCGTAGATCGCCACAGCAGGTGAAGGACTGTTGCCGAAGACATGGACCTTCATCCGGTAGTCTATGACTTGATTGTTGACATTGTTGTCTTTGTGCCATAGGAACCTAAGATAGTTTCTGCTGTCTTCCTTCATGATGAAGCAATGAAACATCTGCTGGATGTCGGCCATTATAGCAGCAGGTTCTTGTCTGAAGCGGATCAATACTCCAAGGAAGCTGTTGTTCAGGTTGGGTCCAGTTAGTAGCAGGTTGTTGAGAGAGAGGCCTTCATACTGAGCACTGGAGTCAAACACCACTCTGATCTGGTTAGGCTTGCGAGGATGATAGACACCAAAGGATGGAAGGTACCAACATTCTTCTCCTTCCTTCAGTGGTGGCGCAGGTTCAGCATGATCTTTGTCAAAGATGTTCTGCATAAAGTCAATGAAATGCTTCTCCATCTCTGGTTTCCTCTTTAGGGTACGCTTTAAGGATGAGAACCTTGCAGTTGCTTGCTGCAGGTTGTTCGGCAACCTCGCTCTTGGGAAACGAAAGGGTAAAGGAGCTACCCAACTGTTGGAGTCATCTTGAACAAATTATTTGTCCATAACCTTTATGAATTCTTTATCTTCCCTTGTGGGTGCTAACTTGTTGTCTTCATTTGTGGAATCGAACACTGTTGACCCGAGGTTTTCGTCCCAGGGCTGGAGCATGTTCATGTTGTTGAAGGATTCCTGTTGCCTCTTGGTGTTGCTCACTTTCTCTTTCACCCAGTAATGATGTGGGCATGGCTGAAAATGAGTGCTGCGACCATTTGGCAAGATGTGTGTTTTGTAAGAGGAGATGTTATTAGGTCTCTTCATCTTGTGTATGCAAACATTGCCTATAATTACCCAGCCTAGATCAAAGCGTTGGGCAAATGGTGCGTCGTGTGGTCCGTTAATTTGCTGACGTACCTTGTGCAGCCGGAGAATGTCTCTGCCAAGCAGAATCAGGATATCTGCGCTGTTGTTGAGGGCTGGTATCTTGTTTGCTATCCCCTTGAGATGTGGGTGATGAAGAGCAGCCTCTGGCGTTGGGATCTCTTCTCGATTGGATGGAATCTGGTTGCACTCGACAAGTGTGGGTAAGGGTATCTCTACGGTGTTTTCGAGGGATGTCGCTATAAGACCACTGGCCCTTCTCCCAGAGACCTCTGTAACACCGCTACAGGTACTTAAGGTGTAAGGGTAAGCATTTCCCTTTAAGTTAAACATATCAAAGAGTTCTGACCTTGCAAGTGATCGGTTGCTCTGATCATCCAAGAGGACGTACACCTTCACGGCTTTCTCTGGGTGACCGTTGGGATATACGTTCACCAGGCAAATCTTCGCACAGGACTTGTCCCAGAGACCTTCTCCGCAGACCTCTGTGCATGAAGAAGATATTGTGGTATGACTTGCAGTTTGAGCTGCGTCCTCCCCGCCATGGCTCGTGGTGGGGGAAGGAGTACGTGTAGAGTCTGGACGGTATGGGTGGAGTGCTTGTACGTGATCCTCACTGTCACACTCCATACACTTAATTGTAGTTTTACAGTCTTTAGCAAGGTGTTCAGTAGAAGCACAACATCTGTAGCATACCTCAAACTTCTTTAGAAGTTCCTTGCGTTCTTGGAGCGGTTTCTTCCTGAAGCCGATGCACTTTTTTAAGGGATGTGGCTTCTTGTGGATGGGACACTCACGATTTGGGTTCTCTATCTTTTCACCCTTGTTGTTCTTGCCTGGGGCTGATGTTGGTAAGGGAAGAATATCCGTCTTCTTCACTGAGACTGGACCCCTGCGGTTTCTGTCATTCGAGCGTGTGCTCACATATTTAGAATTAGGTGAAGCTGGGCCACTGGATTCTCCGTAGGAAAAGCTTGGGTCGTTCTTACGCTCTGCAATGTCTTTTATAAACTCACAGAAGTAGGAGAACGGAGGAAATGACACTTGATGGTCTTTCCTGTATTTTGACCCTATTGCAGTCCACTTCTCTTGTACATTGTATGGTAGCTTGGAGATAATGGGGTTTACTCCACGAGCAGTGTCCAGGTAGCTGAGGCCAGGTAGGTGGGTGTCTGCCTTGGCCAGCTGGAGCTCTAACAGCAGGTCACTGAGCTCTAGGAACTTTGAATTGTCCTTGCTTGATATCTTTGGAAAACTCTGTAGTCGCTTGAACAGTGTATCCTCTATGGCTTCTGGACTGCCAACGTTTCTCTCTAGTCTTTCCCATGCAGCCATGAGACCAGCCGTTGGATTACTGATATGTAAAGACCTGAGTCTCTTGACACGCTCTGTGGATTGTGGTCCTAACCATCTGATCAGCAGGTCCAGCTCTTCCGCAGCAGTGATGCCGAGGTCACTAGTTACGGTTCTAAAGGCACTTTTCCAACCTCTGTAATTTTCAGGTTGGTCGTCGAACCTTGTGAGACCGGTTTTAGTAAGTTCACGGCGAATCATGTACCTTGCGAAGTCGGACATGTCTGTTCTTTCTGACTTAGGATGCACAATTGTAGGCTGAGCGGTGTTGTACATAGGGGTGGAGACGTCTTGGCCTTGAAACATGGGGAAGTATGGAGTGGCATATGCATTTAGTCCAGCAACTGGTTTGGTGGGTATAGTTTCTGCTACCTGCGGAGGTGGCACTGTGTGGTTGTCGAGGGTATAATGACCTGCCGGCATATTGGGTTGCATGTAGGTATTAGCCTGTGGAGTTTGGTGAGATGCAGGGTTTTGGCGCATACTGGAATATGAAGGAAGTTCAAGTTTGGGAGCATTGTACTGACCTTGAATGCAGGATTCTGTAAGTGGATCGGCATCCTGGTGCTCTGGAGAAGCGTCAACACCATCAGGAGTGTTAGTGATGATCTGCGGTTCGCCATCTTGGCTTAGCACGTAGTCTCTTGTGCGTTCAATAGGGTCTTCTGCCTCCATTTCACACAAACTGACGCTGTCTCTTTGACTCCCACTGATAGCCTGCTCGAGTACCTTTAATTCTGCCATGGCTGTTGCATGCTCACATTCCTTCTCTAGAGCTTCCATGCGTGCCGCTTCAGCGTCCATTTCTGCTCTATTTTGTGCAGCAGCTGCATCCATTTCTGCTCTCTTTTGTGCAGCAGCTGCATCCATTTCTGCTCTCTTTTGTGCAAAGGCAGCTTGTACCTTAGTAGTTTCAGCCTTAGCACGTGCTCTTATAAGCTGCTCAGTGAGAGTAGAATATTTTGATGAACTTGACCTAGATGAACGTTTTGAGTGCTTACACGATTTGGATGAGCGAGTTGATGCATCTGGTGTTCGTGCGATTCTAGCCTCTATCTTGGCTTTAATGTCACGTACAGTGCAGTCTCTTTCAGAATTAAGCTGCTGGAAACCTTGCAATTCGTTTAAAGTCTCTGGGAGATTCAGTTTCTTCAGGAGAATAATGTATTGGTCACTCTTCTCCATATACATTTGGTATGCTGTGCATAATTGTTCTAGGACTCCCTCTGGTGGTAACTCATGAGAAGCAGGCCTTGATACAGTGTCTATGTGACTCAGCACTTTCTTCCATACTGAAGACACATCACTATATAATACACATTTTGCAGTCTCTAAATTCTCCATGACTTTCCATGTGGGTTTGACTGTACGTTTTCCCCTTTCGCTAGATGGTGGATGGGGGTCTGGGTCTCTTTCCTGTGCTTGTAAGTCTGGTAGGGACATTGTATTCCTTGCTTCAGACATGATTAGATTGCAGGCAGGAAGAGTTGATGATGGGGGTTATACTTCTCACTGTTCAGTAACAGGAAATACACAGACTCTGCACAGAGTTGATACTTTGTATCTAATGCTGGAGCAGCTGCAGGGTCCTGTGTAATGATGGGAGTTATATTCCTCTCTGTTCAGCTGCAGTGTGTGGCTTCTATGCACGCTGGGGTCTGGCTGGAACTGGGTTACAATCTATCTGGAAAATGTCCTTTTCCACTGAGATTCAGCACAGACCTTGAGTTACTGACTCTGAAGGCAGGTTATTCCTTTTTACTATTCTGACTCATGGATATGTAGAACGTATGGTGCCTGGATAGGCCTCTCTTTCTGGGCCCCTTCCGTATCGACCTGTACTCACGTTCATACCGATTAATCAGACAGCTTAACTCAGCCACGATCTCATGTAAGAAGACTCCAGGAAAAGAGGGATGCTTTAACTGAAATTCTTGTATTATGATGAAAGTAGCAGGTAAAAAGGAATATTCTTCAGAGGACATGTAACAGGATGCATACAGATGGAGGGACGATCACAAAATGGAGAATAAGGGAGGGAACAAACATACATCACAAGACTACAGGGAGAGAATTGGGACAAAATACAGGGAAAGGCAAACTTCTGCCTAGCAACAAGGATGCAACACAAGCAATGCAAATATTAAATGATTTCCCAAGTCGTGGGACATGACAACATCTGTTTCACTAAAAAGTGTACCCCATAAAATACTAATTCTGAAAACATTGGGCTCAATTCAATTATTGCTTTTGTGTCATTCTTTGTTTTCTTTTCCTCTTTTTCATTTGCGCTTTATTCTATTTTTTATTTATTATTTATTTTGAAATTTGCACCTTTTGTTAAGTCTATTTTACATGCCTTCTTCTGTGTTTTTTTGTTTGTACGTTCACCATTTTGGGTTGGGTTTGGGCATTTCCAGGTATGTTCTTCAGAATCAACATTTTGAAGAGTCCAAAAATTTGTCTCAAATTGACACCAGTTCTTCTTTCTCTTTGGAGTATTCAGGAAATTTTGTTGCAGAAGTTTTGAAACATTTCTAGCTGAAGAGTCACAAAAAAAAAAAAGAAAAAAAAGATTTAAGACAAAAATAAAGATGATTTTTGACTTTGCGTAAAGATCGTGAATCGCATGCTCTATTTTGGAGAAGTTGGTAAAAAAAAAAAAGGCAACGAATACCAAAAACACAAAAAAGCGACTTAAAAAAAAAAAAAAAAAGATTAACGTCCGGCGGTCTTGTAATACTGTCACAACCGCTGCACCATGGCACTGCTAATTAATTAAATCATCTCTACCATAAGGGTATGTGCACACGTTGCAAATTCTGCCGGATTTGTCCCTGCGGATCCGCAGCAGATCTGCAAGCAATGTACAGTACCATGTTAGCCAATGGGATTTCAAAACCACAGTGCAGATGCTGCGTATTTTTCCGCGCGGATTTGCTGCGGTTTGAAATCTGCAGCATGTCAATTCTTTCTGCAGATTCCGCAGCGGTTTGACACCTGTTCCATTGTCCAGGTGTCAAACCGCAGGCAAATCCGCAGGTAAACCGCAGGTCACTTTACCTGCGGTTTTACCTGCAAATCTGCGTGGAAAAATCCTTAGCTCAATCCACACTATGTGCACTCACCCTTAGAGACTAAAAATGTGTTCTAAACCCTGAGCTATTGAATCCTTTCTACTTGGATCGGCACTAAGTGAAGATCATTAAAAAGGAGGGGGCATATATATTTTATTTATTTTTTTATATCCATTCAGACCTGGAGCCAAAGTTATACTGTAGAATGTCTGCTCCGTGCTGCGAACAAATGTAAGAAAAAAAGCAGATCTTTTATTATTGTTCAATTTCAGTCGGAAAGGTTGGCAGAGGAGCAGATTATTTCGCCAAGTAAATCGGCGCGGCGGAGCGTTGGCTCAGGGTCAACAAATGCAATCAGTGACTCAGTGTAGGGGGCGCACCGCACCCTCCGAGCAGAAGGCAGATCTCACTCAAATGTCTACAGAAAAGTAAATTATTTCTTTACATTCCAATATCTATTCCCTGATCAGCCATTAAAGGAGTCTTGTCCGCATGATTTCATATGTGGCAGTGGTGCTGTGGCTCAATAGGCACTTGCCCATTTAGGAAAACAACACCTATTTTGCAGTGATCCAATGAGCCAGTCCTGGAAAATCTTACAAAAAAAAGCAATATGCAAATCAGGCTGGAAGTGCATATGGGCGTGTCAATGCATTTGTAATGCTTCCAAGTGCAGTGACACGCCTCCAGTGCACTCAGAGTTTGCTCTACATATGAACTGCTGAGAAGGTCTCTGGAGCACGTGGGGAGTGAAGGCTCCTCCATCTGATCTGAAGGTCCTACTGACTGTGAAGGAAAGTTGTCAGAACATCACAGATGAGATAGAAAGTTGTCAGAGCATCACAGCTATAATAGAAAGTTGTCAGAACATGCAAAATATTGTGGCAATGATAGAAAGTCATCAGAACACACAAAGGGTCACAGAATGTTGTCAGAACAGGCAAAGGGACACAACTATGATAGAAAGTTGTCAGAACCTGCAGAACATAGCAGCTTGCTGAATGGGGCTGTGTATAGGAGTAATGGCCAGAAGGTCCGTTTGTTCCTAAACTCTTCCTGGAAATGTTAACTTGACCATTATCGTTATCATTCCTTACAGTCTCTTGCCAATTTTTCTCATCCGTGTGCACTGCTGCCCCTACATGCCCATAGAAGTGCATGGAGTCTGGTCACACCCGCATTACTGCTCCAAAAGCTGAAACAAAGATAACGTCCTGGACGGCCACATCCGAGTGTTATCACATTCTCCCCACTGATCTCCTCTTTTCCCCGTGGCTGCAGCCTCCTCCCGGGTGGCCCAGGTGTAAATTAGCGGGAGGCTGCAGAGAACCCGCCTGGTTTGTGCTCAGTCTTCTGCCTGAGATCACATGGACGGTCAGTGTTTATCAGAGCTTTTCCTTTTGGTGTGGTGGTGTGTCTGTGCGGTAGTGTGTGTGTGTGTGTGTGTGTGAAGTGAGGTGTCTATGAGGTAGTGTGTGTGTGGAGTGAGGCATCTATGAGGTAGTGTGTGTGAAGTGAGGTGTCTATGAGGTAGTGTGTGTGTGAAGTGAGGTGTCTATGAGGTAGTGTGTGTGTGTGGAGTGAGGTGTCTATGAGGTAGTGTGTGTGAAGTGAGGTGTCTATGAGGTAGTGTGTGTGTGAAGTGAGGTGTCTATGAGGTAGTGTGTGTGGAGTGAGGTGTCTATGAGGTAGTGTGTGTGGAGTGAGGCGTCTATGAGGTAGTGTGTGTGTGTGAAGTGAGGTGTCTATGAGGTAGTGTGTGTGAAGTGAGGTGTCTATGAGGTAGTGTGTGTGTGAAGTGAGGTGTCTATGAGGTAGTGTGTGTGGAGTGAGGTGTCTATGAGGTAGTGTGTGTGGAGTGAGGCGTCTATGAGGTAGTGTGTGTGGAGTGAGGCGTCTATGAGGTAGTGTGTGTGTGTGTGGAGTGAGGTGTCTGTGAGGTAGTGTTTTTGGAGTGAGGTGTCTATGAGGTAGTGTGTGTGTGTGAAGTGAGGTGTCTATGAGGTAGTGTGTGTGTGGAGTGAGGCGTCTATGAGGTAGTGTGTGTGAAGTGAGGTGTCTGAGGTAGTGTGTGTGTGTGTGTGAAGTGAGGTGTCTATGAGGTTGTGTGTGTGTGTGTGGAGTGAGGTGTCTATGAGGTAGTGTGTGTGGAGTGAGGTGTCTATGAGGTAGTGTGTGTGTGAAGTGAGGTGTCTATGAGGTAGTGTGTGTGTGAAGTGAGGTGTCTATGAGGTAGTGTGTGTGTGTGGAGTGAGGTGTCTATGAGGTAGTGTGTGTGAAGTGAGGTGTCTATGAGGTAGTGTGTGTGTGAAGTGAGGTGTCTATGAGGTAGTGTGTGTGGAGTGAGGTGTCTATGAGGTAGTGTGTGTGTGTGAAGTGAGGTGTCTATGAGGTAGTGTGTGTGTGGAGTGAGGTGTCTATGAGGTAGTGTGTGTGAAGTGAGGTGTCTATGAGGTAGTGTGTGTGTGAAGTGAGGTGTCTATGAGGTAGTGTGTGTGTGAAGTGAGGTGTCTATGAGGTAGTGTGTGTGTGTGGAGTGAGGTGTCTATGAGGTAGTGTGTGTGAAGTGAGGTGTCTATGAGGTAGTGTGTGTGTGAAGTGAGGTGTCTATGAGGTAGTGTGTGTGGAGTGAGGCGTCTATGAGGTAGTGTGTGTGTGTGAAGTGAGGTGTCTATGAGGTAGTGTGTGTGAAGTGAGGTGTCTATGAGGTAGTGTGTGTGTGAAGTGAGGTGTCTATGAGGTAGTGTGTGTGGAGTGAGGTGTCTATGAGGTAGTGTGTGTGGAGTGAGGCGTCTATGAGGTAGTGTGTGTGGAGTGAGGCGTCTATGAGGTAGTGTGTGTGTGGAGTGAGGTGTCTGTGAGGTAGTGTTTTTGGAGTGAGGTGTCTATGAGGTAGTGTGTGTGTGTGAAGTGAGGTGTCTATGAGGTAGTGTGTGTGTGGAGTGAGGCGTCTATGAGGTAGTGTGTGTGAAGTGAGGTGTCTGAGGTAGTGTGTGTGTGTGTGTGAAGTGAGGTGTCTATGAGGTTGTGTGTGTGTGTGTGGAGTGAGGTGTCTATGAGGTAGTGTGTGTGAAGTGAGGTGTCTATGAGGTAGTGTGTGTGTGGAGTGAGGTGTCTATGAGGTAGTGTGTGTGGAGTGAGGCGTCTATGAGGTAGTGTGTGTGTGGAGTGAGGTGTCTATGAGGTAGTGTGTGTGTGTGGAGTGAGGCGTCTATGAGGTAGTGTGTGTGGAGTGAGGTGTCTATGAGGTAGTGTGTGTGTGTGGAGTGAGGCGTCTATGAGGTAGTGTGTGTGGAGTGAGGCGTCTATGAGGTAGTGTGTGTGGAGTGAGGCGTCTGTGAGGTTGTGTGTGGAGTGAGGCGTCTATGAGGTAGTGTGTGTGGAGTGAGGCGTCTATGAGGTAGTGTGTGTGGAGTGAGGCGTCTATGAGGTAGTGTGTGTGAAGTGAGGTGTCTATGAGGTTGTGTGTGTGTGAAGTGAGGTGTCTATGAGGTTGTGTGTGTGAAGTGAGGTGTCTATGAGGTTGTGTGTGTGGCATGAGGTGTCTATGAGGTTGTGTGTGTGAAGTGAGGTGTCTATGAGGTAGTGTGTGTGTGTGTGGAGTGAGGTGTCTATGAGGTAGTGTGTGTGGAGTGAGGCGTCTATGAGGTAGTGTGTGTGTGTGGAGTGAGGTGTCTATGAGGTAGTGTGTGTGGAGTGAGGTGTCTGTGAGGTAGTGTGTGTGGTGTGAGGTGTCTATGAGGTGTGTGTGTGTGTGGAGTGAGGTGTCTATGAGGTAGTGTGTGTGGAGTGAGGTGTCTATGAGGTTGTGTGTGTGTGGCGTGAGGTGTCTGAGGTAGTGTGTGTGAAGTGAGGTGTCTATGAGGTAGTGTGTGTGTGTGTGGAGTGAGGTGTCTATGAGGTAGTGTGTGTGGAGTGAGGCGTCTATGAGGTAGTGTGTGTGTGTGTGTGTGTGGAGTGAGGTGTCTTTGAGGTAGTGTGTTTGGAGTGAGGTGTCTATGAGGTAGTGTGTGTGTGAAGTGAGGTGTCTATGAGGTAGTGTGTGTGTGTGTGGAGTGAGGTGTCTGTGAGGTAGTGTGTGTGTGTGGAGTGAGGTGTCTGAGGTAGTGTGTGTGTGTGGAGTGAGGTGTCTGTGAGGTAGTGTGTGTGTGTGGAGTGAGGTGTCTGTGAGGTAGTGTGTGTGTGTGGAGTGAGGTGTCTGTGAGGTAGTGTGTGTGTGTGGAGTGAGGTGTCTGTGAGGTTGTGTGTGTGTGTGGAGTGAGGTGTCTGTGAGGTTGTGTGTGTGGAGTGAGGTGTCTGTGAGGTTGTGTGTGTGTGTGGAGTGAGGTGTCTGTGAGGTAGTGTGTGTGTGTGTGGAGTGAGGTGTCTGTGAGGTAGTGTGTGTGTGTGGAGTGAGGCGTCTGTGAGGTAGTGTGTGTGTGTGGAGTGAGGTGTCTGTGAGGTAGTGTGTGTGGAGTGAGGTGTCTGTGAGGTAGTGTGTGTGTGTGGAGTGAGGTGTCTGTGAGGTTGTGTGTGTGGTGTGAGGTGTCTGTGAGGTAGTGTGTGTGTGTGGAGTGAGGCGTCTATGAGGTAGTGTGTGTGTGGAGTGAGGCGTCTATGAGGTTGTGTGTGTGTGGAGTGAGGCGTCTATGAGGTTGTGTGTGTGTGGAGTGAGGTGTCTGTGAGGTAGTGTGTGTGGAGTGAGGTGTCTGTGAGGTAGTGTTTGTGTGGAGTGAGGTGTCTGTGAGGTAGTGTGTGTGGAGTGAGGCGTCTGTGAGGTAGTGTTTGTGTGTGTGTGTGGAGTGAGGTGTCTATGAGGTAGTGTGTGTGGAGTGAGGTGTCTGTGAGGTAGTGTGTGTGGAGTGAGGCGTCTGTGAGGTAGTGTGTGTGTGTGTGTGTGGAGTGAGGCGTCTATGAGGTAGTGTGTGTGTGGAGTGAGGTGTCTGTGAGGTAGTGTGTGTGGAGTGAGGCGTCTATGAGGTTGTGTGTGTGTGGAGTGAGGTGTCTGTGTGGTTGTGTGTGTGTGGAGTGAGGTGTCTGTGAGGTTGTGTGTGTGTGGAGTGAGGTGTCTGTGAGGTTGTGTGTGTGTGGAGTGAGGTGTCTGTGAGGTTGTGTGTGTGTGGAGTGAGGTGTCTGTGAGGTAGTGTGTGTGGAGTGAGGCGTCTGTGAGGTAGTGTGTGTGTGGAGTGAGGCGTCTATGAGGTTGTGTGTGTGTGTGGAGTGAGGCGTCTATGAGGTTGTGTGTGTGTGAAGTGAGGCGTCTATGAGGTTGTGTGTGTGTGGAGTGAGGCGTCTATGAGGTTGTGTGTGGAGTGAGGTGTCTGTGAGGTAGTGTGTGTGGAGTGAGGTGTCTATGAGGTAGTGTGTGTGGAGTGAGGTGTCTATGAGGTAGTGTGTGTGGAGTGAGGTGTCTGTGAGGTAGTGTTTGTGTGGAGTGAGGTGTCTGAGGTAGTGTGTGTGGAGTGAGGTGTCTATGAGGTGTGTGTGTGTGAAGTGAGGCGTCTATGAGGTAGTGTGTGTGTGTGGAGTGAGGCGTCTGTGAGGTGTGTGTGTGTGGAGTGAGGTGTCTGTGAGGTAGTGTGTGTGTGTGGAGTGAGGTGTCTATGAGGTTGTGTGTGGAGTGAGGCGTCTATGAGGTTGTGTGTGTGGAGTGAGGCGTCTGTGAGGTAGTGTGTGTGGAGTGAGGCGTCTGTGAGGTTGTGTGTGTGTGTGTGGAGTGAGGTGTCTATGAGGTTGTGTGTGGAGTGAGGTGTCTATGAGGTAGTGTGTGTGGAGTGAGGCGTCTGTGAGGTAGTGTGTGTGTGGAGTGAGGTGTCTATGAGGTAGTGTGTGTGTGGAGTGAGGTGTCTGTGAGGTAGTGTGTGTGTGTGGAGTGAGGTGTCTGTGAGGTAGTGTGTGTGTGGAGTGAGGTGTCTGTGAGGTAGTGTGTGTGTGTGGAGTGAGGTGTCTGTGAGGTAGTGTGTGTGTGTGGAGTGAGGTGTCTATGAGGTAGTGTGTGTGGAGTGAGGTGTCTATGAGGTAGTGTGTGTGGAGTGAGGCGTCTGTGAGGTAGTGTGTGTGGAGTGAGGCGTCTGTGAGGTAGTGTGTGTGTGGAGTGAGGTGTCTATGAGGTAGTGTGTGTGTGTGTGTGGAGTGAGGTGTCTATGAGGTAGTGTGTGTGTGTCGAGTGAGGCGTCTATGAGGTTGTGTGTGTGTGGAGTGAGGCGTCTATGAGGTTGTGTGTGTTTGGAGTGAGGTGTCTGTGAGGTAGTGTGTGTGGAGTGAGGTGTCTGTGAGGTAGTGTTTGTGTGGAGTGAGGTGTCTGTGAGGTAGTGTTTGTGTGTGTGTGTGGAGTGAGGTGTCTATGAGGTAGTGTGTGTGGAGTGAGGCGTCTGTGAGGTAGTGTGTGTGGAGTGAGGTGTCTATGAGGTAGTGTGTGTGTGTGTGTGTGTGTGTGTGTGGAGTGAGGTGTCTATGAGGTAGTGTGTGTGGAGTGAGGTGTCTGTGAGGTAGTGTGTGTGTGTGGAGTGAGGCGTCTATGAGGTAGTGTGTGTGTGGAGTGAGGCGTCTGAGGTTGTGTGTGTGTGGAGTGAGGCGTCTGAGGTTGTGTGTGTGTGGAGTGAGGCGTCTATGAGGTTGTGTGTGTGTGGAGTGAGGTGTCTGTGAGGTAGTGTGTGTGGAGTGAGGTGTCTGTGAGGTAGTGTTTGTGTGTGTGTGGAGTGAGGTGTCTATGAGGTAGTGTGTGTGGAGTGAGGTGTCTGTGAGGTAGTGTGTGTGGAGTGAGGTGTCTATGAGGTAGTGTGTGTGTGTGTGGAGTGAGGTGTCTATGAGGTAGTGTGTGTGGAGTGAGGTGTCTGTGAGGTAGTGTGTGTGGAGTGAGGCGTCTGTGAGGTAGTGTTGTGTGTGTGTGTGTGTGTGTGTGTGTGGAGTGAGGTGTCTATGAGGTAGTGTGTGTGGAGTGAGGTGTCTGTGAGGTAGTGTGTGTGGAGTGAGGTGTCTATGAGGTAGTGTGTGTGTGTGTGTGGAGTGAGGTGTCTGTGAGGTAGTGTGTGTGGAGTGAGGTGTCTGTGAGGTAGTGTGTGTGGAGTGAGGCGTCTGTGAGGTAGTGTTTGTGTGTGTGTGTGTGGAGTGAGGTGTCTATGAGGTACTGTGTGTGGAGTGAGGTGTCTGTGAGGTAGTGTGTGTGGAGTGAGGTGTCTGTGAGGTAGTGTGTGTGGAGTG
The DNA here is from genome assembly GCF_039654945.1 of Dendrobates tinctorius. NCBI lineage: Eukaryota > Metazoa > Chordata > Amphibia > Anura > Dendrobatidae > Dendrobates > Dendrobates tinctorius. Next base: position 5,028,716 of record NW_027361695.1, on the reverse strand, counting down.
AGGTGTCTATGAGGTAGTGTGTGTGTGGAGTGAGGTGTCTATGAGGTAGTGTGTGTGGAGTGAGGTGTCTGTGAGGTAGTGTGTGTGGAGTGAGGTGTCTGTGAGGTAGTGTGTGTGGAGTGAGGTGTCTGTGAGGTAGTGTTTGTGTGTGTGTGTGTGTGTGGAGTGAGGTGTCTATGAGGTAGTGTGTGTGGAGTGAGGTGTCTGTGAGGTTGTGTGTGTGGAGTGAGGTGTCTGTGAGGTTGTGTGTGTGGAGTGAGGTGTCTGTGAGGTAGTGTGTGTGTGTGGAGTGAGGTGTCTGTGAGGTAGTGTGTGTGTGTGGAGTGAGGCGTCTGTGAGGTAGTGTGTGTGTGTGGAGTGAGGTGTCTGTGAGGTAGTGTGTGTGGAGTGAGGTGTCTGTGAGGTAGTGTGTGTGTGTGGAGTGAGGTGTCTGTGAGGTTGTGTGTGTGGTGTGAGGTGTCTGTGAGGTAGTGTGTGTGTGTGGAGTGAGGCGTCTATGAGGTAGTGTGTGTGTGGAGTGAGGCGTCTATGAGGTTGTGTGTGTGTGGAGTGAGGCGTCTATGAGGTTGTGTGTGTGTGGAGTGAGGTGTCTGTGAGGTAGTGTGTGTGGAGTGAGGTGTCTGTGAGGTAGTGTTTGTGTGGAGTGAGGTGTCTGTGAGGTAGTGTGTGTGGAGTGAGGCGTCTGTGAGGTAGTGTTTGTGTGTGTGTGTGGAGTGAGGTGTCTATGAGGTAGTGTGTGTGGAGTGAGGTGTCTGTGAGGTAGTGTGTGTGGAGTGAGGCGTCTGTGAGGTAGTGTGTGTGTGTGTGGAGTGAGGCGTCTATGAGGTAGTGTGTGTGTGGAGTGAGGTGTCTGTGAGGTAGTGTGTGTGGAGTGAGGCGTCTATGAGGTTGTGTGTGTGTGGAGTGAGGCGTCTATGAGGTTGTGTGTGTGTGGAGTGAGGTGTCTGTGTGGTTGTGTGTGTGTGGAGTGAGGCGTCTATGAGGTTGTGTGTGTGTGTGGAGTGAGGTGTCTGTGAGGTTGTGTGTGTGTGGAGTGAGGTGTCTGTGAGGTTGTGTGTGTGTGGAGTGAGGTGTCTGTGAGGTTGTGTGTGTGTGGAGTGAGGTGTCTGTGAGGTAGTGTGTGTGGAGTGAGGCGTCTGTGAGGTTGTGTGTGTGTGTGGAGTGAGGCGTCTATGAGGTTGTGTGTGTGTGAAGTGAGGCGTCTATGAGGTTGTGTGTGTGTGGAGTGAGGCGTCTATGAGGTTGTGTGTGGAGTGAGGTGTCTGTGAGGTAGTGTGTGTGGAGTGAGGTGTCTATGAGGTAGTGTGTGTGGAGTGAGGTGTCTATGAGGTAGTGTGTGTGGAGTGAGGTGTCTGTGAGGTAGTGTTTGTGTGGAGTGAGGTGTCTGAGGTAGTGTGTGTGGAGTGAGGTGTCTATGAGGTGTGTGTGTGTGAAGTGAGGCGTCTATGAGGTAGTGTGTGTGTGTGGAGTGAGGCGTCTGTGAGGTGTGTGTGTGTGGAGTGAGGTGTCTGTGAGGTAGTGTGTGTGTGTGGAGTGAGGTGTCTATGAGGTTGTGTGTGGAGTGAGGCGTCTATGAGGTTGTGTGTGTGGAGTGAGGCGTCTGTGAGGTAGTGTGTGTGGAGTGAGGCGTCTGTGAGGTTGTGTGTGTGTGTGTGGAGTGAGGTGTCTATGAGGTTGTGTGTGGAGTGAGGTGTCTATGAGGTAGTGTGTGTGGAGTGAGGCGTCTGTGAGGTAGTGTGTGTGTGGAGTGAGGTGTCTATGAGGTAGTGTGTGTGTGGAGTGAGGTGTCTGTGAGGTAGTGTGTGTGTGTGGAGTGAGGTGTCTGTGAGGTAGTGTGTGTGTGGAGTGAGGTGTCTGTGAGGTAGTGTGTGTGTGTGGAGTGAGGTGTCTGTGAGGTAGTGTGTGTGTGTGGAGTGAGGTGTCTATGAGGTAGTGTGTGTGGAGTGAGGTGTCTATGAGGTAGTGTGTGTGGAGTGAGGCGTCTGTGAGGTAGTGTGTGTGGAGTGAGGCGTCTGTGAGGTAGTGTGTGTGTGGAGTGAGGTGTCTATGAGGTAGTGTGTGTGTGTGTGTGTGGAGTGAGGTGTCTATGAGGTAGTGTGTGTGTGTCGAGTGAGGCGTCTATGAGGTTGTGTGTGTGTGGAGTGAGGCGTCTATGAGGTTGTGTGTGTTTGGAGTGAGGTGTCTGTGAGGTAGTGTGTGTGGAGTGAGGTGTCTGTGAGGTAGTGTTTGTGTGGAGTGAGGTGTCTGTGAGGTAGTGTTTGTGTGTGTGTGTGGAGTGAGGTGTCTATGAGGTAGTGTGTGTGGAGTGAGGCGTCTGTGAGGTAGTGTGTGTGGAGTGAGGTGTCTATGAGGTAGTGTGTGTGTGTGTGTGTGTGTGGAGTGAGGTGTCTATGAGGTAGTGTGTGTGGAGTGAGGTGTCTGTGAGGTAGTGTGTGTGTGTGGAGTGAGGCGTCTATGAGGTAGTGTGTGTGTGGAGTGAGGCGTCTGAGGTTGTGTGTGTGTGGAGTGAGGCGTCTGAGGTTGTGTGTGTGTGGAGTGAGGCGTCTATGAGGTTGTGTGTGTGTGGAGTGAGGTGTCTGTGAGGTAGTGTGTGTGGAGTGAGGTGTCTGTGAGGTAGTGTTTGTGTGTGTGGAGTGAGGTGTCTATGAGGTAGTGTGTGTGGAGTGAGGTGTCTGTGAGGTAGTGTGTGTGGAGTGAGGTGTCTATGAGGTAGTGTGTGTGTGTGTGGAGTGAGGTGTCTATGAGGTAGTGTGTGTGGAGTGAGGTGTCTGTGAGGTAGTGTGTGTGGAGTGAGGCGTCTGTGAGGTAGTGTTTGTGTGTGTGTGTGTGTGGAGTGAGGTGTCTATGAGGTAGTGTGTGTGGAGTGAGGTGTCTGTGAGGTAGTGTGTGTGGAGTGAGGTGTCTATGAGGTAGTGTGTGTGTGTGTGGAGTGAGGTGTCTGTGAGGTAGTGTGTGTGGAGTGAGGTGTCTGTGAGGTAGTGTGTGTGGAGTGAGGCGTCTGTGAGGTAGTGTTTGTGTGTGTGTGTGTGTGGAGTGAGGTGTCTATGAGGTACTGTGTGTGGAGTGAGGTGTCTGTGAGGTAGTGTGTGTGGAGTGAGGTGTCTGTGAGGTAGTGTGTGTGGAGTGAGGTGTCTATGAGGTAGTGTGTGTGTGGAGTGAGGTGTCTATGAGGTAGTGTGTGTGGAGTGAGGTGTCTGTGAGGTAGTGTGTGTGGAGTGAGGTGTCTGTGAGGTAGTGTGTGTGGAGTGAGGTGTCTGTGAGGTAGTGTTTGTGTGTGTGTGTGTGTGGAGTGAGGTGTCTATGAGGTAGTGTGTGTGGAGTGAGGTGTCTGTGAGGTAGTGTGTGTGGAGTGAGGTGTCTGTGAGGTAGTGTGTGTGGAGTGAGGTGTCTGTGAGGTAGTGTTTGTGTGTGTGTGGAGTGAGGTGTCTATGAGGTAGTGTGTGTGGAGTGAGGTGTCTGTGAGGTAGTGTTTGTGTGTGTGTGTGGAGTGAGGTGTCTGTGAGGTAGTGTGTGTGGAGTGAGGTGTCTGTGAGGTAGTGTTTGTGTGTTTGTGTGGAGTGAGGTGTCTATGAGGTAGTGTGTGTGGAGTGAGGTGTCTGTGAGGTAGTGTGTGTGGAGTGAGGTGTCTATGAGGTAGTGTGTGTGTGTGTGTGGAGTGAGGTGTCTGTGAGGTAGTGTGTGTGGAGTGAGGCGTCTGTGAGGTAGTGTGTGTGTGTGTGTGTGTGTGTGGAGTGAGGTGTCTATGAGGTACTGTGTGTGGAGTGAGGTGTCTGTGAGGTAGTGTGTGTGGAGTGAGGTGTCTATGAGGTAGTGTGTGTGTGTGTGTGTGTGGAGTGAGGTGTCTATGAGGTAGTGTGTGTGGAGTGAGGTGTCTGTGAGGTAGTATGTGTGGAGTGAGGTGTCTGTGAGGTAGTGTGTGTGTGTGGAGTGAGGCGTCTATGAGGTAGTGTGTGTGTGGAGTGAGGCGTCTATGAGGTAGTGTGTGTGGAGTGAGGCGTCTATGAGGTAGTGTGTGTGGAGTGAGGTGTCTATGAGGTAGTGTGTGTGTGTGTGGAGTGAGGTGTCTATGAGGTAGTGTGTGTGTGTGGAGTGAGGCGTCTATGAGGTAGTGTGTGTGGAGTGAGGTGTCTGTGAGGTAGTGTGTGTGGAGTGAGGTGTCTGTGAGGTAGTGTGTGTGTGTGGAGTGAGGTGTCTATGAGGTAGTGTGTGTGTGTGGAGTGAGGCGTCTATGAGGTAGTGTGTGTGGAGTGAGGTGTCTGTGAGGTAGTATGTGTGGAGTGAGGTGTCTGTGAGGTAGTGTGTGTGTGTGGAGTGAGGCGTCTCTGAGGTAGTGTGTGTGGAGTGAGGTGTCTGTGAGGTAGTGTGTGTGGAGTGAGGTGTCTGTGAGGTAGTGTGTGTGTGTGTGGAGTGAGGTGTCTATGAGGTAGTGTGTGTGTGTGGAGTGAGGCGTCTATGAGGTAGTGTGTGTGGAGTGAGGTGTCTGTGAGGTAGTATGTGTGGAGTGAGGTGTCTGTGAGGTAGTGTGTGTGTGTGGAGTGAGGCGTCTATGAGGTAGTGTGTGTGTGGAGTGAGGCGTCTATGAGGTAGTGTGTGTGGAGTGAGGCGTCTATGAGGTAGTGTGTGTGGAGTGAGGTGTCTATGAGGTAGTGTGTGTGTGTGTGGAGTGAGGTGTCTATGAGGTAGTGTGTGTGTGTGGAGTGAGGCGTCTATGAGGTAGTGTGTGTGGAGTGAGGTGTCTGTGAGGTAGTGTGTGTGGAGTGAGGCGTCTGTGAGGTAGTGTGTGTGTGGAGTGAGGTGTCTGTGAGGTAGTGTGTGTGTGTGGAGTGAGGTGTCTGTGAGGTAGTGTGTGTGTGGAGTGAGGTGTCTGTGAGGTAGTGTGTGTGTGTGGAGTGAGGTGTCTGTGAGGTAGTGTGTGTGTGTGGAGTGAGGTGTCTATGAGGTAGTGTGTGTGGAGTGAGGTGTCTATGAGGTAGTGTGTGTGGAGTGAGGCGTCTGTGAGGTAGTGTGTGTGGAGTGAGGCGTCTGTGAGGTAGTGTGTGTGTGGAGTGAGGTGTCTATGAGGTAGTGTGTGTGTGTGTGTGTGGAGTGAGGTGTCTATGAGGTAGTGTGTGTGTGTCGAGTGAGGCGTCTATGAGGTTGTGTGTGTGTGGAGTGAGGCGTCTATGAGGTTGTGTGTGTTTGGAGTGAGGTGTCTGTGAGGTAGTGTGTGTGGAGTGAGGTGTCTGTGAGGTAGTGTTTGTGTGGAGTGAGGTGTCTGTGAGGTAGTGTTTGTGTGTGTGTGTGGAGTGAGGTGTCTATGAGGTAGTGTGTGTGGAGTGAGGCGTCTGTGAGGTAGTGTGTGTGGAGTGAGGTGTCTATGAGGTAGTGTGTGTGTGTGTGTGTGGAGTGAGGTGTCTATGAGGTAGTGTGTGTGGAGTGAGGTGTCTGTGAGGTAGTGTGTGTGTGTGGAGTGAGGCGTCTATGAGGTAGTGTGTGTGTGGAGTGAGGCGTCTGAGGTTGTGTGTGTGTGTGGAGTGAGGCGTCTGAGGTTGTGTGTGTGTGGAGTGAGGCGTCTATGAGGTTGTGTGTGTGTGGAGTGAGGTGTCTGTGAGGTAGTGTGTGTGGAGTGAGGTGTCTGTGAGGTAGTGTTTGTGTGTGTGGAGTGAGGTGTCTATGAGGTAGTGTGTGTGGAGTGAGGTGTCTGTGAGGTAGTGTGTGTGGAGTGAGGTGTCTATGAGGTAGTGTGTGTGTGTGTGGAGTGAGGTGTCTATGAGGTAGTGTGTGTGGAGTGAGGTGTCTGTGAGGTAGTGTGTGTGGAGTGAGGCGTCTGTGAGGTAGTGTTTGTGTGTGTGTGTGTGTGGAGTGAGGTGTCTATGAGGTAGTGTGTGTGGAGTGAGGTGTCTGAGGTAGTGTGTGTGGAGTGAGGTGTCTATGAGGTAGTGTGTGTGTGTGTGGAGTGAGGTGTCTGTGAGGTAGTGTGTGTGGAGTGAGGTGTCTGTGAGGTAGTGTGTGTGGAGTGAGGCGTCTGTGAGGTAGTGTTTGTGTGTGTGTGTGTGGAGTGAGGTGTCTATGAGGTACTGTGTGTGGAGTGAGGTGTCTGTGAGGTAGTGTGTGTGGAGTGAGGTGTCTGTGAGGTAGTGTGTGTGGAGTGAGGTGTCTATGAGGTAGTGTGTGTGTGGAGTGAGGTGTCTATGAGGTAGTGTGTGTGGAGTGAGGTGTCTGTGAGGTAGTGTGTGTGGAGTGAGGTGTCTGTGAGGTAGTGTGTGTGGAGTGAGGTGTCTGTGAGGTTGTGTTTGTGTGTGTGTGTGTGTGGAGTGAGGTGTCTATGAGGTAGTGTGTGTGGAGTGAGGTGTCTGTGAGGTAGTGTGTGTGGAGTGAGGTGTCTGTGAGGTAGTGTGTGTGGAGTGAGGTGTCTGTGAGGTAGTGTTTGTGTGTGTGTGGAGTGAGGTGTCTATGAGGTAGTGTGTGTGGAGTGAGGTGTCTGTGAGGTAGTGTTTGTGTGTGTGTGTGGAGTGAGGTGTCTGTGAGGTAGTGTGTGTGGAGTGAGGTGTCTGTGAGGTAGTGTTTGTGTGTTTGTGTGGAGTGAGGTGTCTATGAGGTAGTGTGTGTGGAGTGAGGTGTCTGTGAGGTAGTGTGTGTGGAGTGAGGTGTCTATGAGGTAGTGTGTGTGTGTGTGTGGAGTGAGGTGTCTGTGAGGTAGTGTGTGTGGAGTGAGGCGTCTGTGAGGTAGTGTGTGTGTGTGTGTGTGTGTGTGGAGTGAGGTGTCTATGAGGTACTGTGTGTGGAGTGAGGTGTCTGTGAGGTAGTGTGTGTGGAGTGAGGTGTCTATGAGGTAGTGTGTGTGTGTGTGTGTGTGGAGTGAGGTGTCTATGAGGTAGTGTGTGTGGAGTGAGGTGTCTGTGAGGTAGTATGTGTGGAGTGAGGTGTCTGTGAGGTAGTGTGTGTGTGTGGAGTGAGGCGTCTATGAGGTAGTGTGTGTGTGGAGTGAGGCGTCTATGAGGTAGTGTGTGTGGAGTGAGGCGTCTATGAGGTAGTGTGTGTGGAGTGAGGTGTCTATGAGGTAGTGTGTGTGTGTGTGGAGTGAGGTGTCTATGAGGTAGTGTGTGTGTGTGGAGTGAGGCGTCTATGAGGTAGTGTGTGTGGAGTGAGGTGTCTGTGAGGTAGTGTGTGTGGAGTGAGGTGTCTGTGAGGTAGTGTGTGTGTGTGGAGTGAGGTGTCTATGAGGTAGTGTGTGTGTGTGGAGTGAGGCGTCTATGAGGTAGTGTGTGTGGAGTGAGGTGTCTGTGAGGTAGTATGTGTGGAGTGAGGTGTCTGTGAGGTAGTGTGTGTGTGTGGAGTGAGGCGTCTATGAGGTAGTGTGTGTGGAGTGAGGTGTCTGTGAGGTAGTGTGTGTGGAGTGAGGTGTCTGTGAGGTAGTGTGTGTGTGTGTGGAGTGAGGTGTCTATGAGGTAGTGTGTGTGTGTGGAGTGAGGCGTCTATGAGGTAGTGTGTGTGGAGTGAGGTGTCTGTGAGGTAGTATGTGTGGAGTGAGGTGTCTGTGAGGTAGTGTGTGTGTGTGGAGTGAGGCGTCTATGAGGTAGTGTGTGTGTGGAGTGAGGCGTCTATGAGGTAGTGTGTGTGGAGTGAGGCGTCTATGAGGTAGTGTGTGTGGAGTGAGGTGTCTATGAGGTAGTGTGTGTGTGTGTGGAGTGAGGTGTCTATGAGGTAGTGTGTGTGTGTGGAGTGAGGCGTCTATGAGGTAGTGTGTGTGGAGTGAGGTGTCTGTGAGGTAGTGTGTGTGTGGAGTGAGGCGTCTTTGAGGTTGTGTGTGTGGAGTGAGGTGTCTGTGAGGTTGTGTGTGTGTGGAGTGAGGCGTCTATGAGGTTGTGTGTGTGTGGAGTGAGGCGTCTTTGAGGTTGTGTGTGTGTGGAGTGAGGTGTCTGTGAGGTTGTGTGTGTGTGGAGTGAGGTGTCTGAGGTTGTGTGTGTGTGGAGTGAGGTGTCTATGAGGTAGTGTGTGTGTGTGGAGTGAGGTGTCTGTGAGGTAGTGTGTGTGGAGTGAGGTGTCTGTGAGGTAGTGTGTGTGGAGTGAGGCGTCTATGAGGTAGTGTTTGTGTGGAGTGAGGCGTCTATGAGGTAGTGTGTGTGTGGAGTGAGGCGTCTATGAGGTAGTGTGTGTGTGGAGTGAGGTGTCTATGAGGTAGTGTGTGTGTGGAGTGAGGTGTCTATGAGGTAGTGTGTGTGTGGAGTGAGGTGTCTATGAGGTAGTGTGTGTGTGTGGAGTGAGGCATCTGTGAGGTAGTGTGTGTGTGTGTGGAGTGAGGTGTCTGTGAGGTAGTGTGTGTGTGGAGTGAGGTGTCTGTGAGGTAGTGTGTGTGTGTGTGGAGTGAGGTGTCTGTGAGGTAGTGTTTGTGTGGAGTGAGGTGTCTGTGAGGTAGTGTGTGTGTGGAGTGAGGTGTCTGTGAGGTTGTGTGTGTGTGGAGTGAGGTGTCTGTGAGGTAGTGTTTGTGTGGAGTGAGGTGTCTATGAGGTAGTGTGTGTGTGGAGTGAGGTGTCTATGAGGTAGTGTGTGTGTGTGTGGAGTGAGGTGTCTGTGAGGTAGTGTTTGTGTGGAGTGAGGTGTCTGTGAGGTTGTGTGTGTGTGGAGTGAGGTGTCTGTGAGGTAGTGTTTGTGTGGAGTGAGGTGTCTATGAGGTAGTGTGTGTGTGGAGTGAGGTGTCTATGAGGTAGTGTGTGTGTGTGTGGAGTGAGGTGTCTATGAGGTAGTGTTTGTGTGGAGTGAGGTGTCTGTGAGGTAGTGTGTGTGTGTGTGGAGTGAGGTGTCTGTGAGGTAGTGTGTGTGTGGAGTGAGGTGTCTGTGAGGTAGTGTGTGTGGAGTGAGGTGTCTGTGAGGTTGTGTGTGTGTGGAGTGAGGTGTCTGTGAGGTAGTGTTTGTGTGGAGTGAGGTGTCTATGAGGTAGTGTGTGTGTGGAGTGAGGTGTCTATGAGGTAGTGTGTGTGTGGAGTGAGGTGTCTATGAGGTAGTGTGTGTGTGTGGAGTGAGGCGTCTATGAGGTAGTGTTTGTGTGGAGTGAGGCGTCTATGAGGTAGTGTGTGTGTGGAGTGAGGTGTCTATGAGGTAGTGTGTGTGTGTGGAGTGAGGCGTCTGTGAGGTAGTGTGTGTGGAGTGAGGTGTCTATGAGGTAGTGTGTGTGTGTGTGGAGTGAGGTGTCTATGAGGTAGTGTGTGTGGAGTGAGGTGTCTATGAGGTAGTGTGTGTGGAGTGAGGCGTCTATGAGGTAGTGTGTGTGTGGAGTGAGGCGTCTATGAGGTAGTGTGTGTGTGGAGTGAGGCGTCTGTGAGGTATTGTGTCTGTATGGTGGTGTTGGGACGGTGTGCCTGTGGGGCGCCTAGGGCACTCCCATTGCTGTGCACGGTATTATCCACAGCGGTATAAGGACTCGCTGTGTTTTGCCTCATATTGTGGTTAAAATGTTAACCAAAAACCTCGTATTCTTACTTTGTAAATTTTGGTCAGCTGCAATATATCACTGCTTGATATCTGTATGTGCGCCATGTCTTAGGCTACTTTCACGTCTCCGGTTTTTCTCATCCGGCGAAAAGTTGTGAAACCGGATCATCATTTTTCTCCGGATACGGTGCAGCCGACATTTAAAGCGACCTCGCATGAGAAACCGTGGATGCGGGGGTGAGAGAGAGATTGATTCTATATTCACATCTTCTGGGCATGCTCTTCTAGGGTTAATATTCACATCTTCTTCGCATACGCTGTTATAAAAAACTGGTCCGGCGCTCCAAAAAAACGTTGCAGGGAACGGTTTTTGCAGACGCCAGACAGGCAATTTTTGCCGTATCCGGCAAAAGCCGGACATGACGCATGCCCATCCGGCGCAATGTGGCGATAATGAAAGTCTATGGTAAAAAAAAAACGGATCTGGTGTCGAATCCGGTTTTACAAAATTTCACTGGATGATAAAAACCGGAAATGTGAAAGTAGCCTTATAGTACTCCAACAGACCCATAGAGGTGGTTGTGCATCCACACGTCTGGTCTGACCCCATATAAGTGATTGTAGAGGTGGCTGTGCATGCACACGTGGTCTGACCCCATAGAAATGAATGGAGAGGTGGTTGTGCATCTAGGATGACCAGGTGGGAATGCGCCCCCCATCCCGTTCCCATAACCAGAGGGAAGAGATGATTCCCGGACTTCCCAGGACTTCCTCTATAGATACAGCGTTGCTTCTCGTATTCATTTCTTTACGTTTTTTTTTCATTCTTACACAAAACAGATGAAAACAAAATGAAGGAAAAGGCCCAAATCTCATCCGCTCGGCCCGTTTACCTGTCAGCCTCTGGCTTTAAAACGGTGAGAGAAAAAATGTGTTTTTGTTCTCGTCCTTTGTCAGACAGAACATTAAAGTCTCCGGGGTCAGGACCGATGTCAAATAAACAGTTTTACCGTTTTGTATTTTTTTTTTTTGTTGTTTTTTTTAAAGGTGGAAATTGTAGATGAGGCGAATGTCTCTGGCACACGACCTGCCCTCTGGTTCCCTGACGTGATTGATGACCGCTCCAAACAATCTCTGTTTATTCAGCTTTAAAGCTGACATACGGTTCAGTTTTTGGAAGTATCTGTGATTGCACAAACAAAACGTATGGAGAGGTAGAGCCTGCGCCCTACAGGTAGCCATTGTCCCCTGTCTATTCATCACATTGGAGCAGAAAACGCTTTTTTTTTTTTTATTTTCCTCTTTTTTTTTTTTATTTTTCCTCTTTCTTTTTTTTTTTTTTTTTTTTTATTATATATATATTTTTTTTAATTTTCAGGGGCATAATTACTACTTCCCGCATGCAAACAAAAAGGGTCACGGCACAAACCTTGAAGAAGGTCAAATATTTCCGAGGCCCTTACATTCGTTCCTTTATCTGAACTCTATTCTCTTAACTGGCTGCAATATGTAATTATTCCAAGTGAAACGGCTAATAAAGGAGATCCCGGACACAAAGACGCTTCGGAAACTGTTTTTTTTTTTTCTGCATTTTCTACTTGTATATTTCCATAATATTACAGCAATGGTATAAAACAGCATCGTATTAGTAAATATCCCTGTACATATGCTGTTAGAATAGTGGACAAATACGGATCCGTCGTTTATATGGCATAAAAAGGGGGAGTGTGGAGAACCACACAAAACACGACATGCAGATCCAATTTATAAGAAAAATTCACTTTATTGAAAAATGGGGACAGAACAGGAAAAGATGGAGGAGCAAGTGCGGGGGACAATAAAGTGCAACAGTGCTGAAAGATGCGCCTAAACCTGCCAAGACACACATAATATCAAATTAAATGCATAACTGTGAATCCACAGCCATAGTAAATTAGTTTACCAAGTGCCACCTCAATGTAGCTCATATTAGTCTCCACATGTACATATACAGTCATATGTAAAAGTTTGGGCACCCCTATTAATGTTAACCTTTTTTCTTTATAACAATTTTGGTTTTTGCAACAGCTATTTCAGTTTCATATATCTAATAACTGATGGACTCAGTTATATTTCTGGATTCAAATGAGGTTTATTGTACTAACAGAAAATGTGCAATCTGCATTTAAACAAAATTTGACCGGTGCAAAAGTATGGGCACCCTTATCATTTTCTTGATTTGAACACTCCTAACTACTTTTTACTGACTTCCTGAAGCACTAAATTGGTTTTGTAACCTCATTGAGCTTTGAACTTCATAGCCAGGTGTATCAAATCATGAGAAAAGGAATTTAAAGTGGCCACTTGCAAGTAGTTCTCCTATTTGATTCTCCTATGAAGAGTGGCATCATGGGCTCCTCAAAACAACTCTCAAATGATCTGAAAACAAAGATTATTCAACATAGCTTTTCAGGGGGAAGGATACAAAAAGTTGTCTCAGAGATTTAACCTGTCAGTTTCCACTGTAAGGAATATAGTAAGGAAATGGAAGAACACAGGTACAGTTCTTGTTAAGCCCAGAAGTGGCAGGCCAAGAAAAATATCAGAAAGGCAGAGAAGAAGAATAGTGAGAACAGTCAAGGACAATCCACAGACCACCTCCAAAGACCTGCAGCATCATCTTGCTGCAGATGGTGTCACTGTGCATCGGTCAACAATACAGCGCACTTTGCACAAGGAGAAGCTGTATGGGAGAGTGATGCGAAAGAAGCCGTTTCTGCAAGCACGCCACAAACAGAGTCGCCTGAGGTATGCAAAAGCACATTTGGACAAGCCAGTTACATTTTGGAAGAAGGTCCTGTGAACTGATGAAACAAAGATTGAGTTGTTTGGTCATACAAAAAGGCGTTATGCATGCGCTGTATTGTTGACCGATGCACAGTGACACCATCTGCAGCAAGATGATGCTGCAGGTCTTTGGAGGTGGTCTGTGGATTGTCCTTGACTGTTCTCACCATTCTTCTTCTCTGCCTTTCTGATATTTTTCTTGGCCTGCCACTTCTGGGCTTAACAAGAACTGTACCTGTGTTCTTCCATTTCCTTACTATGTTCCTCACAGTGGAAACTGACAGGTTAAATCTCTGAGACAACTTTTTGTATCCTTCCCCTGAAAAGCTATGTTGAATAATCTTTGTTTTCAGATCATTTGAGAGTTGTTTTGAGGAGCCCATGATGCCACTCTTCATAGGAGAATCAAATAGGAGAACTACTTGCAAGTGGCCACTTTAAATACCTTTTCTCATGATTTGATACACCTGGCTATGAAGTTCAAAGCTCAATGAGGTTACAAAACCAATTTAGTGCTTCAGGAAGTCAGTAAAAAGTAGTTAGGAGTGTTCAAATCAAGAAAATGATAAGGGTGCCCATACTTTTGCACCGGTCAAATTTTGTTTAAATGCAGATTGCACATTTTCTGTTAGTACAATAAACCTCATTTGAATCCAGAAATATAACTGAGTCCATCAGTTATTAGACATATGAAACTGAAATACCTGTTGCAAAAACCAAAATTGTTATAAAGAAAAAAGGTTAACATTAATAGGGGTGCCCAAACTTTTACATATGACTGTATGTAATTAAACTGCACAGGGCCTTAAACATAAGAGGGTGACAAAAATTATCACCGCTCACAGACCTTGCTGTCATGACATTCATAAACCATGGTATAATCAAAGCCATGCCCAGTGAAAGCAGATCGCTGCTAGTGGCCAACAAACCTCCCCCACTGACGAGAGTACCGTGAGCTCTCGCAACACAGTCCCAGAAGGAGGAGGGAGGGGAGAAAGGATCAGAGCAGTTCTCAAGAATTACCTGGGTGGACACTGATGCGATCTGGCAGATGGTGGCGCGTCTCCCCGACGCGCGTTTCGGAGCGAGGCTCCTTCGTCAGGGGGCGTGTGTATTGTATATTTCCATAGGTAGGCGCATTGTTACATCAGTACAAAGAGCTGAAACTGCTCCCAATATTTTTTATTTTTTTTTTTAGTTTTTTTGGGGGGTGTTGTGCAGGGATCATTTTGTAGGCATAAGAATTAGTGATGATTGAGCACTAAAATGCTCAAGCGCTTAGTACTCAAATCGAGCAGATCAGATACCTGGATGGGCTCGACTCAAGTGGCAAGTATAATGGAAGTCAATGGGAAACTCGAGCATTTGATAAATCCTAGCTGTCTTCAAACCCAACTAATATTACCCTGATTGGCACCGCATCAGGTCAACCAGGAAGAGTCGGGCAAAGTGCCAGAATTGACAAATCTAATGTGATGCACCAATTCTGAGTTGGATGCGTTCTTGTATTTTTAGGATGGGATGGTCCAAATAACCAGCCTAATATAAGCCAACAGCTGTCTGCTTTATCTTTAGCATAGGGTGCGCAGATCGTGCGCTGGCCGTGTGCTAGCAGGATTTTGCCGTGCGCTGCGCACTTTTGAAGGTGCGCCGAAATGCAACATGCTGCGTTCGGCGCACACGGGCGCACCTTCAAAAGTGCGCAGCACATGCCAAAATCCTGCTAGCGCACGGCCAGCGCACGATCTGCGCACCCTATGCTAAAGATAGGGTGCGCAGATCGCAAGCGCCCATGTGCGCTAGTAGGAGGCGATGACCGGATGGGGCGGGCAGGGAGCCGGGAGGGGGCGGGGCTTATCGGCGGCCGTGCGCAGGCCGTCGCTGCGCTATAAAGCGCAAATGTGAAACTAGCCTAAGACTTGATGATGCGATTCAGCTGGCTTATCACATTAATGCCAGTGACCAACATGACTACGGCATCACCGTGTATGGCAGGCAATCCCCGCATGTTTACTAGCTGTTTTACAGCCACAAAACAGGCGGGGCAGGGCTCTCAAGCCCCCGCGATACTCAGTCGAGTAACGAGCGTACCTCATCACCTCGCTACTCAATTGAGCAGTGACGAGCACTCTCGCTCATCACTAATAAAAATGTCTTAAAATCAATTTTCCACATGCCCTTCTTCAGGGAGTACATAGATGTCCATTTGGGGATTTTCCATGAGCCCCTGCTGCCTTTAAACGACCTATTAAGTTTTCGCGAATGCATGTGTGGCGCCCCTGAGGCTCAGTTGCCACAGAGGTACTGCACCTTCTCCTAGGGTGTGGTGCCCCACCATCCAGGTAAGTTGGAGGCTCCTGACCACGCTCCAACACTCGCACCCCACGCAATAGAGTAGTTCAGCAAAACCACATTGCGGCTCCTTGCTTAGAGAGAAGCAGAGCATCTTTGGTGGTTCCCTGCTTGGAACACTAAACGTGCTGGGAGGTGGGTGGAGTTGAGAATACATATAAAAGAGCGGGACGGTTCCAGGATTGAGGTTCAGTTGAGGTCAGAGGTTCAGTAAGCCACTCGGAGAGGAGTGGGGATCCCTGGAAGAGGGATGGAGGAAGGAGTGCTGCAGCTGCCTCAGTGATCTGAGCCAGCTGGCACGGGAAAGGAAAGAAGGAGAGAGACATTGAACCGAAGCCTGAGCTTCCATAGGAGGGAAAGACAAGTACGGAACGTAGGCGTAAAAGGGAACACAGAGGACGTGGGTTAGAGGAAGAACCCTGCCTAGAAGTTCCAAGCACAAGGCCGGGGCCCGGTCCCCGAGGATATATGGACACTAATGGTTCTGCAGCAGACACCGGTGGAGTAGTGGGCTGTAAATACACTACTATCTAAGACTTGGGGCACAACAGCAACATGGATAGAGAGGCGGGACTCAGGAGTAGAGTCCCCCGAAGCAGGCTACAGCTGTCTGCCGTGCAAGTAGAATTCTTGGGAACATCGGTTAGGAGGAACTCCAGTGTAACTCAGTACTAGGAGATCTTCACACTTAAAGGCGCTATAGAGGAGACGTTCAGAAAGGCACATAAGTTGGCGGAGTGTGGAAGGGAGCTTTCCATCTTGCCTGGAGGTTGACTGAGTCCCTGACCCGGAGGACACGGCACAGAAGCGGGCACTACAGACTGAGTAAAGCTTTGGAACTACATGCCCTGGTGTCCTCCATTCCTTCCTGCGTCCGTCCGCCTAGCACTGCTACATCCCCTGCGCCAGACACTACACCATCTCAGTGTCTCCACAACTACACTGCCCTGGGACAACAGCCCTGCCTGTGGAGGGCTATAACATCATTGCTGCACCACACCATCTGTCCCGGAGGATCTGTCTGCAGCGTCGGCTTAACACCACCCTTGCCGAACACCAGAAGGTGGCGTCACAAACTATTCATCTAACTACATTCCACCATTCACATCTTCCCTTGTTAATTGGGCGCCCAGGGCCACGGTCCGGGTCACCGCTGCTGTGACACGTCCCACTTATACCGGCCCGGTACCGAGTACCCCACAGCCCTGGGAGGGCGACCCACATGTAAAAGGCAAAATTGGGTGACAAAAGACTAACCACTTAAGATGCAGTGGTGAACAGCGATCAAGGCATCTAAGGCAGTTTAGCTGCTGCAATCTATCTCAGCAGTGACCAATGGGTGCCTGCTGTGTGAATCAGCCGCCACCACAGATCCACTTGATTTCTGTTATACGTGTATAGTGGACCTCAAGTGAAGTGGGTGAGATGGAAAATACGTTCATCACCAGCCGCCATAGCAGTCGTGCGGGTATTGGGCGGGCAGCCATTTGCGGTATACCACTGCCCTTCCTATGGTCCATTAATTTTTGCAGAAAATAATATACTTTATCTAAGGCTTTGAGTGATAATTGATTAAAAAAAATTATTATTCATAATTTTGGAAATATTTGTTAGGAAATTATATTAGAATCAGTTGCTTAAAGGGGAGGGTTAAATTATTTTTTTTCTGGAACCTGCAGGATATGGGACACATTGCTACTGTCAAAGGGGCTAAGCTACTATAATGGGCACAATCCGTTTAAAGGGGCATCCTCATTGTATAATCTCTTTATAACAAGTTGACTGCAGTGTGTTCCAGCAGGAGGAATCTAATGTTAAAATGTTACTGTCTTAAACATTTTTCTTTTTACCATAAATCAATGGTACACGTGAAAATAAGATACTTTGTAATGTATCTTATTAAAGAAATCTGCTTCTTTCTCCTCCAGACGCTCTCAAAATTTGTCTAGCAAATGGCAGTTGGTTCTCATAAAGTTCTATGGAGAATTGTAACGGAGATGGGAGATGACAGTTGGTGCTTATAAAATTCTATGGAGGACGAAGGAGCTAAAGGCAGAAGACACAGACATTCTGCCTCAAGTTCACCTAAAACGATTCAGAACTTGCAGCAGAATTTCTGTCTGTCTAGATCCTCCCTTCTCCATAGAATTTTCTAAGCACTAACTGTCATCTAGTATCTTGGTAATAGGTAAATCTCACTTCACTGAATACAGATTTTACAGACTTTTTCTATGAATTGAGAATGAAAGCTCAGTCCAGGAGGAAAAATTAGCAGATTTCTCTGATACGATATATTACAAAGTTGATAATTTTCCTGTACACTATTAATTTATGGCATAAAGAGTAACTGTCGATTTAAATTTTAAGTGATAATTTATTTTGCATTTCCTCCATGGGGCATATAAGGTATTACACACTTACAATTGAAATTAAAGTCCTGATGGGACCCTGACCATTTCTATCACACAAGCCTCTCCGTTGTATGAATATAAGGGTGCAGACATTACCTTCCATTGGGCTCTCGTGAATTGGCGATCCTGTGCACTCAGTACATTAATTTTCTAAGTGTATTCTATATACCACTAGTAAATGTAGTCTCCAGGCATGCACTTTCTGAAACCACTTTTCCCTCCTTGTTCATTTCCCCCTCTCTGAACCCCATTTATCGCCTCGTTACCAGCCTCCCGGAATAGCTCAGTCTCAAGAGTTTGCAGACTCTTCCATGAATCCAGGAGATGTCCTCTTATTCAAGGAGTCTTCTGAATGTTTTGGATGTCGGAATTCTACAAAGCTGTTACTTAGACTTTCCTTCACCCAGAATAAAAACCTGAGTTAGTCTCCTATTATATATGCTATAACTGTAAAGTGTTTGGTTACACCTGGACTCTGGCTCTTGGGACCAGCTGAATCCCAAAAAGACACCTAAAGGGTGTGTGCACACATCTTCTTTTCCACTTGGAATCCGCCTGAAAAAGTTCCGAAAATAGTGAACCTAATGCAAGGCAATGTCACAATGACACGTTTCGCCTCATGTTGCTCTTTTTTACTACTTCAGGGTCCAAAAACCTTACAAGAAGTAACGTGTTCATTCTTCATATGGAATTTGTTTAGAAGACACTCTATATGTTCTTCAAACTATAGAGCAGAGATGCCGGCAGTGGATTTGCTGTAAAAATGATGGGAAAGCCGCATCAGATAAAAGACCGCTGGCTTTTTTCCTGAAATGGCTTTGCCATGGAAAACTCAGCAGTTTCTTAAAGACTCTGTGTGCACATACCCAAAGGGTTTTGGAGCTCCAAATTCCTATTCTCGCTCCCGGAGCGTCCTTCTATCATTTCTATGACACTGTGTGAGTTTCTGGCTAATGATGAGCGAATGTGTTCGGATAAGGTCCTATCGGAGCATACTCGGGTGCTAACTGAGTTTCATCGGCGTGCTCGAAAAATATATTCGAGTCCCCGCGGCTGCATGTCTCGACGCTGTTCGACAGCTGCAACACATGCAGGGAGTGCCTGTTTGTTAGACAATCTCTGCATGGTTTACGGCTGTCGAACAACTTCGAGACATGCAACCAAGGAGACTGGAAGATATTATCTGAGCACACAGAAGACACTCAGTTAGCACCCGAGCATGATCTGATAACACCTTATTAGAGCACGCTTGCTCATCACTTTTGACGCCATTATTATGCATATTATTTGGTATATACTTATCAACTTTTGAGGGAAGACATCTAGTAGAATAACGAGCGGCGGCGAGGCGCCATATGGCGCTGTCCGGTTGCACAACTTCTCCAGCCTAGTTGCACCTGGAGAAAGTGCCCTGATTGCCTTACGCCAACTGTACCATTGTTTGACAAGTCAATTTTCTCTTTAGCAGGTGACCTTGCATGGCCAACCGATAAGAAGACGCCATGGAAGAATAATGCCTTGTAGGACCCTTCAAAGAAGCTGTAGACCAGACTTCGGCTACCAGGTAGGACCTAAGATTTCATTAAGAAATTAGAACTCAATTAGTTTTCTGTTATTTAACTTTAATGCCCCCCTCCTATGAAAAATGTTTATCTAAATGGCACCGATCACCGGTCCTACCCGAGATGTGGCAGGAGAAGAACCGGTTAAGCAATTAAAAAAATCCGTATTTGTGATTAATTCAAACCCATTAGCCTTATTGCCGTCATACAATTACCTATAGAATCTCGCTCGCATGGTGTTTCCGAGATCAAAGTTAGCAGAAAAGTCAGCATGTAATTAGTTTCCTGCTTTGGAGCATTAGGTAGAATTACTGCAAAGAGGCAAAACTATCGTTTTATAGGGACCCTTAGGGGATTTGTAATGATCATAGACAAATATATGCATACAATATCAGTTGGTGTGCGAAAATTTAATTTTAGTGGGGGGGGAATGCGGTTGAAGATGATCACAATACATGGGGTTGTTCTTATTTTAATATTTGAGGATGTTATTATTAGAGAATTGTATCAAAAGATATGTCACCAGGGAGAATGTATCATTTATAAATCACTAATGAGTAGAAAACTGTTTCGCTCCAAGGTAAAAAGACATTATCTGTTCTCAATATGCATTGCTTATCAAACGCAAAGGAATGATGACTTGGAAAAATACAAGTGAACGTCGCTTTACTTGTGTTCCTGATAAACAACGCGGGCAGAGGATGGTAAAAGATGCCGAACAAGCACACGGGGCCGTGCCGGCTGCAGGGCAAATCCGGGTTATTCATAGTCATATTTGCCTTGTGAGAATTTAAGAAAGATTTTGCTACATTGCTCATCTAAAAGAATCTCCTATCGTTTCATGTGTACAGCTCCTGTGCAGATCTATAGGTCTTCATGGTTTTGCTATATGTAATTTTAACTCTTCAACTAGACATTTTCTTTCCATCTGCCCTCTTCTTGGTCACCATGTTTGTGGGTCGCCCGCCAGGGCCGTGGGGTACTCGGTACCGGGCCGGTATCTCAGATGTAAGTGTCACAGTAGCGGTGACCTGGTCCGTGGCCCTGGGCGCCCATGTAAAAGAAATGGTGTCAAGCGTGGCTGATTAAAGTTTATAAGTGGATGATTCGTGACGCCACCTGTGGTGTTCGGCAATGAAGGTGTTAAGCCGACGCTGCAGACAGATCCTCTGGGACAGATGGTGTGGTGCAGCAACGATGTTGTGGCCCTCCACAGGTAGGGCCGTAGTCCCAGGGCAGTGTAGAAGAAGAGCTAGTGAGGAGAGTGTGATGGTGCAGTGTTAAGCACAGAGATGTAGCAGTGCTGAGTGGGTTGACGCAAGAATAAGTGGACACCAGGGCATGTAGTTCCAAAGCTTTACTCACAGTCTGTTATGCATACAGGTGCCTGCCTCGGTGCTGTGTCCTCCAGGTCCGGGGCTCAGCCAACCACCAGGCAAGATGAAGTACTCCGTTCCAACACTCCACCAACATATGCCTTCTCTGAACGGCTCCTTTCCAGCGCTTGTAATGAAGTACTTGTGGTTGTGTGTTAAACCCAAGTTCCTCCTTTAAGATGTTCCTTTGAACTCTACTTGTACGGCAGACAGCTGTAGCCTGCTTCGGGGACTCCTTGCTACTAAGTCCCGGCTCACTCACGTTGCTGTTGTGCCCCCAAGTCTTGTGTGGGAATAAAGTGGTGACAACTTCTATTCCTCCGGTGTCTGCTGCAGGACCATTAGTATCCACACAACCTCGGGGACCGGACCCCGGCCTTGCGCTGTGAACTTGAGGAAGGGCTCTGCTCTGACCATAGTCCTTAGTTCTCTTCTTCTCCTCACATTCCGTACAAATCTTTCTTCCTTATGGAGAATCAGGCTTTCTATATCTCTTTCCCGTGCCAGCAGCTCCAGGTCACAGGAGACTGCTGCAGCACCTCCTTCCATCCATCCCACTCAGGGGATCTCCTCTCACAGAATGACCTAGTCCTAATAATCTCCGCTCTCTTGTGCAACTAAGCTCCACCCACCTCCCAGCACACTTCGTGTTCCAAGCAGGGAGCCACCAAAGGTGCTTTGCTACACTACTGTGTTGTGTGGGATGCAGGTGTTGGAGTGTGGTCAGGTGCCTCCACCTTACCTGAATGGTGGGGTACCTCTGTGGCGACTGAACCCTCAGGGGCGCCACATTTGTCCCATCACATCTTGGCTTCTTTAGACAGATGCATCTGGTTTCTCAGGAAACCTGATGCCTCCACTATTAGTCCCAATCCTTGGAATGTTTTCTATACACTTTTTGTTTTGCTGGAGGTGTCACATTGACTTTCAGCTGGCAATTACCATTGCGGTTAGACAGCGTCGGACTGGGGTGCCAAGGGCCACCAGTAACACTGACTTTAGGGGCCCACCTGCAAACAAATATTACACTACCCTCGCTCACAAATTTACCTATGTTTCTATTTAATAATAAACTGGGTAGTTTGAGTAATGAATGACTTGTTGCCTTTTTCTATTCAAAATCAGTTGAATTATGCCAAGTACTTCTCATACAGTGGGGTTGGGGGCCCAGATCTGCACAGGGGCCCACCGGGGGATTCCCCTGTTACCCTATGGGCCAGTCCGAGCCTGGGGTTAGACCCAGAGGGTTACCATAAATGCCAACCAGCCTCCAATGCCATTCCAGTCTTGACTGATCCCGACCTTTGCCTTGTTTTTGGATTTCACTAATAATGAGCAAATGTGCTGAGATAAGGTGTTACCTGAACATGCTCGGGTGCTAACAGAGTGCCTTTGGCGTGCTTGAAAAATATGTTCAAGGCCTCGCAGCTGCATGTCTCGCGGCTGTTGAAAGACTCATGCAGGGATTGCCTAACAGCCAATCCCTGCATATGTTGCGGCTGAACAGCTAATCCCTGCATGTGTTGCGGCTGAGCAGCCAATCCCTGCATGTGTTGGGGCTGTTGAACAGCCGCGAGACATGCAGCTGCGGGGACTTGAACATATTATTCAAGCACAACGAAGACGATTGGTTCGCACCCGAGCATGCTCGGATAACACCTTATCCCAGCACATTTGCTCATCACTAGATTTCACTTCTATCTTCGAGTACATTCCTTGACCTCTCTTCCAGTTGGGTAAACCCGCCGAGTATTCCAGAACACTTCGCTAAACACCGGCTATTTTGGTTTTTTGCTTGCTTTGAGGGGTGGGTTTATCAGACCCTTTTTTTTTTTTTTTCTCCATATATTTTTGACCACCTTTATATTTTTAGACTTACTTTCTTCCTTTGCGGCATCTTTTTACTGGCATTTTCCAGTTGTGTGCTTTTTTTTTTTTTTTTTTTTTTTTTTGACTGAATTCAACAATTTAAAAAAGTGCATTTTTAAGCCAAAGCACTACCATAACACTCCAAAAAGGTACCTCTGTGTCTTCGGGCCTGTTTGGACCTTTCTCTTTGACTTCTATTATAAAGTATAGAAGGTTTTTTAGAGTGGAAAATGCCTGGGGAATAGTCGGGTCACTGCTTTTAACCGCTTGGCAACCACTGGAAATGTGAAGAGGTTAAAAGACTCTCAAAAGGCTGAACGTATGAACATCGAGTAGCTTTTAAGTAGATTTGTATATATTAATTCTTTTGAGTGTTTAGCGCTTTTTCAGGTGTTTTTTTTTCAGAGTCTGAAAAAGATGTCATGTGCACATATCCTAAACTTTCTTGTGGTACCTACAGTTCTGACCCGTGGGTACTGTGTTTTCCTGAAAATAGGCCCTAGTTTGATTTTTCAGAATTTTTGGAGTATGCTTGAAATATACGGTAAACCCTACTCCAAAAATTAGGCCTAGTTACTAGTGATGAGCGAACATGCTGGGATAAGGTGTTATCTGAGCATGCTCGGGTGCTAACAGAGTGTCTTCGGCGTGCTCGAAAAATATGTTTGAGTCCCTGCGGTTGTTCGACAGCCACAACACAGGCAGGGGTTGTCGGTTTATGACCGCCCTCCCAGTGATCACCGTCTGCTCCCTTCTCCCACAATTGACAATATTTAAAGTGCCAAGTAAGCCTTGCACCTTCGAACACCCAAGAGAGCAAAGTACCAACTTTTTTTTAGCCATTTTGCTATAAATATAACTCATCCATTTTGTCATCCAATACATTGTCCTGAAACAATTGGGAATATCAGGACTATCAGGCAAATATATTCTGCCATATAAGCCCCTCATTTCTAAATTCACCATTGATTTCAGGTTGTCCATCATTGGGGACTTTTTCTTTTTGGGGCTAAAAAAATATTTTTGCACTTGGGGTTTCATTAAAAACGTTGCACCGCTTGCCTTCTACAGCCTCTGTCTTGCACTGTCTATTGCTGGCTGCAGAATGAGCAAACTGAGAATTCATCAGTATGATTGTCTGTAACTCCTTCTTTTATCTGACTTTTTTCTGAGCTCCTCTCAGCTGATTTATAACCACCGGCCACATCAGAGTTGAAACAAAGAGCTCTGTAAAAGCCAAACGATGCAAAAATTTTAATGAAACCCAATTGCAAAAATTATTTTTAGCCTCAAGTACATGCAGTTTAGGTGAGGGCAAAAATAAAATAAAAAATCCCCCAATTCATAGTTAAATGGATAACCAACAAAAACTATTATAAGTTAAAAAAAGGAACCAAAATATTTAGCGTCTGTAAATTTTACAATTTTCTCTTTTATTCTTCACTCTTTGATGTACAAACCCGATTCCATTATTTAAGATCAGTGCACTACATAAAAAAGAAAAGTTTATGAATCGGAATTTTGCCGTCTGTCGATGAAACGTTTCATTTTCCCTTCGCAAAAAAAAAATTGCAAACAATTGACTTTTATAAGGTAAGGTGTGCGTGTCTTGATTTGCCTAACATAACTAGTTCTTTTTATATCCTCGGTCTACAATATTCCACATTATTTCTTCCTTACTTGGGAACGTGTTCCCGAGTCTCTGTGTAAACACAGATGCAACGTGCCGTACGGCTATTTGTGTTTTCTCTAGAGCGATTTTACCCACTCGGTACATACAGAATGTGATCTGCAAGGTGTCTGCAAAGAAACTTATACTTTGCGGAAATGGCTGGTGGTTGTATGCGGCGAGCGCGCTTCTGTTATTAAATACGAGCCGCAATCTAACAATGAAGTCCCTTGTAAAGATACAGTTATGTCCCAAAGATCTTTGAACCTGTGTACTTGCTCCTCTGGAACATCTGAGATGCTTCCGGAAAGAAACGGCATTCTTCCAATATCTTAGATTACTAGGATGCCAAAAAGAGCCCTTCTGGAAAGTCTGTTGCATGTGATGCTTAGATCCTCCACCATCCAATTGCACATTTTAGGGGTCACGAAGTGGTTATAGCATGTGCCAAACTTATCACTTAATCAAAAACTTCAATAAAACTGAAATTGGAGCAAGTTCAGAGAAGAGCGACAAGGATGATGAGCGGACTGCAAACTATGTCCTACAAGGAACGGTTAAAGGATCTGGGAATGTTTAGCTTGCAAAAAAGAAGTATAAGAGGAGACTTAGCTGACTACAAATATCTGAAGGGCTGTCACAGTGTAGAGGGATCATCATTATTCTCATTTGCACATGGAAACACGAGAAGCAATGGAATGAAACTGAAGGGAGAAGATACAGATAAGTTATTACAAACAACTTTTTGACAGTGAGGGTGAACAATGAGTGAATCAGGCTGCCATGAGAGGTGGTGAGTTCTCCTTCAATGGAAATCTTCTAACAGAGGCTGGACAGACATCTGTCGGAGATGATTTAGTGAATCCTGCATTGAGGGGGTTGAACACGATGACCCTGGAGGTCCCTTCTAGAGTTGAGTGAATTTTTCAAAATTCAGTTCCGATTACGATCGGCTGCCATTATTGTATTTGCAATATTCGCCGAACGTCATTGGAGTCCTAATATGTTCGGAATCGATCGTCAAATGTAAATTCGAAACGAATAGGGTACAAATATGGCACAAAAATTCAGATTCGATGACCGATTATGAAACATATTCGCTCAACACTCCCTTCCAACTGTAACATTCTAGGATTCTATGAAGTTAAGTATGAACATTGACAAATAATAGGTGATACAGGGCGTGCAAGAGTTGGTTACTTGTGGTTTGTCCTGATGAAGTCGGGTGACTTTGGAACGCTTTGCTGATGAACCTCATAGAAAATTCTTCGGTCTCCCGGATTCTTCCATTAGTTATTGTCAGCTGTGCAACCCACTTTTTTCCATTACTGTCTTTTATCAAGAATTGGCAATGTCTCTAGATGGAGCTAACCCGGTCTGGTCCACTCTTCCTCCCAAAGAACTGAAAACCTCTACTGTCTGCCATGTTTATCTATCACCATAGAACAGTATAGATTATGAATTTTTATTTTTCTTGCTTTAGAATAAAAAAAACACAAAAACAACCCAAGTCCCACATTGATGCTGTTTATGAAAAGGATACTTTGATGTTTCTTGGAAAAACTCTCTCTATGCTTCATCTTTCCGTCTTATCCTCGTATTCGTGGAAAAGTTCACAAGTGCAACCAACAAGCAAAAAGGGATGGATTGTCCGGCAGAGACAGGAATTTGGGCTGAGATATGAAAATATGTATAGAGTTTCCACCAGGTTATATAGATGTAGAGTAAAGAGGGTTATTACCGGCCCAGATTTAAAGGGGTTATCTGGTGATGTCCAGTGCCATTTCTGCACTGGAAGGGGATGGTGACAACGATGTTTAGACCCGCACTCCTGACAAGACTCGTGCATGATCAGCAGGTATGGTGCATACATCTTGGCAGGTCCGTGGGTCTTAATATTATTGGCAACCGTTCCCTTTTAATGCAGAAGTGTGTGGCTCCGGATGACCTTTTTTAATGAAATCTGCCACCATGGTTTTGTTATGTAATCTAAGAGCACATGATGTAGGGGCAGTGACCCTGATTACAGTGATGTATCACTTACAGGGCTGCATGCTGCAGTTTTCATAAAATCCTTGTTTTCCCTGGTGCAGATATAGCAGTTCTCTGAATGCTGAGCTCTGTATAACCCCACCCACACCATTGATTGGTCACTTTCTGTACAAAAATAGCTGCCTATTGGTGGGAAAGGGGCATACAGAACGAGAGGCCTATATGACACAAGACAACTAGTCCACTAATCTCTAGCTGATAAAACACCAATTTTTATTAAATCTATAGCAAGCAGCTCCAGTAAGTGACGCATCGTTGGAATCAGGGTCCAGTCGCTACATCAGGCTGCTCTCACAATCAATAGCAAAAACCTGCTGACAGATTCCCTTTAAAGCACTCTTGTCCTTTCACAAAACCTGCAACAAAGCATGGTCTTTCTACCTCATCCTCGCAAGTTATTAGCGTTTTTCCTTCATTAGCGTTCTCCCAGCACTATAGGAGCTGGAACATCGTTTCCCAGCATGCCTTGTGCCAGCCATTGTCCAATGTCTTGCCCATCTCCTAGTCTCGCTCTGCTCCTGCATACAGTGATACTAAGACCCGTCCCTGCTTCTTGTAATCCGCCTGTGTCTCCGCTGCTAGTGACAGATTACATGACCATTAAATCACAGCTCCCATTGGATTAATAGATGCTGCGTCTTTATAGAATAAAAAGGGAGAAATCGGCAAAAGTCCACCGTAGAAAGAAAAGTCGTAAAAATTCTCCTTTTTATCTTCATCGGTTTTGCACTTGAAGATAAAGCAGTTGTGAACCCATCAGGTGTGAATAGCGCACAGTGGAGGAACGCTGCCGCCGGTGCCGGCCCTCACCAATGATAACATCTAAACTCTCGGCTCGAATTTTAAATAGGTAGCCGAAAGTAGTTGTAATTTTAATTAAATCGCTTCTTAGGAAATATTACCTCTGCTGTCACTCAACTTTTCCTATTATTTTGCCTCCTGTCTGACGTCTATTTTTAAACCCAAATGATATCAATAAAGGAAAGCGATGAAGACGGGACGGAAAATAAGTTGTTTAAAGCCCATGACTCCGGACATAAGATTATTAAATGTAGCTGATGGCAATCAACAAAGGAGATAAAAGGATTATTGCACAAGGTCAGGGACGAAAAGCTACCTAATGAAACTTATTAATATATGTTAATGAAGAGATGGTCACAATCTTCTCCTGATTTCTGAGCCCTCTTGCACCGCTCCGCTTCCGCATACGTACGGACGCAGTCTACCACTAAGGGGGCTGGCTGCCTGGGTCAGATCATTAGCGGTCAGCCCCCTTCTCTATGATGGCCAGCTATGGCTAATGAACTCGGCCTCCCTTACTCTTTTATGGTGAGTAATGAGAGGTGGCAGCCAGTGGGTTTACCAACTTTCATGGCAGATTGTGAATGATGGATCCTGTGTTATCTACTGTATATGGAAGTTTTTATCAGTCATTGTACAGGAGGAGGAGGTGAGCTGTGACATCACCTATTTTGAATGATGGATCCTGTGTTATCTACGGTATATAGAAGTGATATAAGTCATTGTACAGTAGGGGGAAGAGGTGAGCTGTGACATAACACAGGATCCATCATTCACAATAGGTTATGTCACAGGTCACCTCCTCCCCCTACTGTACAATGACTAATAACACCTATATACAGTAGATAACACAGGATCCACTATCAGAATAGGTAATGTCACAGCTCACTTCCTCCCCCTCCTGTACAATGACTTATATCAGTTTTATATACAATATCAACCAAAATATCAAAACATACATATTTCTATTAATAGGCCAGGAGATTGTGAAAAACCCACTCTAACTCCCCCTTGATATATGGACATAAGAATAAATGTAGAATACTCCCTATAGCATGCAAACAAAAAGACCAAATGGAGTAACCATAAACCACAAAAAGGATGAGGTAGATTATATAGAAAACATATCTTTATTAAAGTTAAAAGTATCAAACATTTATAATATAAGAGGTATCTAGAAGGTGCAATCCAGAAAAACAATCAGCAGTGAGGAACTGACATGATGTAAATAATACGCAACGGCAACAAAATATTACAGGTGTAAGTCCCAATATGTAAGACAAGGGTATAGAGATAAGCCTAGATGGCAGTGCATCAATGTCAAGTCCAAACATAGTCGTAAATAATCATTAGCAGCCTGTTACCGCATGCACCCCATGCAGGTCAAATCAAAGTAAATTTACAGAGATTGTATCTCCATATCTCCACATCAGGTGCTAGATCACTCACCCATGTTGCCAAGATGCCCAGGTCAGTTCCTCACCGCTACCCCCGACGCGCGTTTCGCCACTTTTTTTTTTTGGACATCTCCCCTTGAAAATTATGTATTATTTACATCATGTCAGTTTCTCACTGCTGATTGTTTTTCTGGATTGCACCTTCTAGATACCTCTTATATTATAAATGTTTGATACTTTTAACTTTAATAAAGATATGTTTTCTATATAATCTACCTCATCCTTTTTGTGGTTTATGGTTACTCCATTTGGTCTTTTTGTTTGCACACTTTTATATACAGTAGATAACACGGGATCCATCATTCACAATAGGTTATGTCACAGGTCACCTCCTCCCCTACTGTACAATGACTAATAACACCTATATACAGTAGATAACACAGGATCCATCATCAGAATAGGTAATGTCACAGCTCACTTCCTCCCCCTCCTGTACAATGACTTGTATCACTTTTATATACAGTAGATAACACGGGATCCATCATTCACAATAGGTGATGTCACAGCTCACCTCCTTCTGTACTATGCCTGATAACACCTCTATATACAGTAGATAACACAGGATCCATCATTCACAATAGGTTATCTACTGTATATAAAGGTGTTATCAGTCATTGTACAGTAGGGGGAGAAGGTGAGCTGTGACACCACCTATTGTGAATGGTGGATCCTGTGTTATCTACTTTATATAGAGGTGTTATCAGTCATTGTACAGGAGGAGGTGGTAAGCGGTGACATCACCCGTTATCAATGGTGGATCCTGTGTCCGCTATTGTACATAGAGGTGTTAATTTCCATTGTAATCCTGCCTCTGCTGATGAGGCTGCTGAAAAGTCTTCTGGATAGAGCAGAAAATACTAATCTAATCTTAGACCTAGGGACCAGTGTGAAAATTCCAGGATTTCTGATTTATGTATTTTTTTGTATACATAATGATATGAAACATTAAATAAGACGTAATTATTTACAAAAAAAAAAAATTAAAAATAAAACCTGAATTTAAGCAACAGGTAACTTTCTGATGACGTTTGACCTGGGTAGAGTGTGGTTGTGATGGACAGAAAAGACATCAGAGCTGAGAATAACATCCCGGGTTGGGTTTCGTAGAACATGTAAGTGTGTAAAGTCCATGTTTATAGTAACTTCTAAGTGAGATTTGTCCTCGGTGTCCGCCCGTTCCAGAGCTAAAATGAAGAGCTTGCAGAAAGATTTGGCAGCCGGGGGAAAGTGGATCCACCTCCATAAATTTGTTTTGTATTAAATAGCTGCCTAAAATCTTCAGAAACTTTTTTTTCCACCACAAACACAACAAAAGAAAACAATTTGACATTTCTCCGCGCACGTTCCAAGTGCTGATTGGCAATCGACTCCAACCAGATGTCTTTACAAGCAGCCAACAGGCTAATATTATTGTACTGAGATCTGGCTCCCCGCGCAGCGTCATTTCACCTCTGATATGGCTTCACGTTTACACGTCTAATATTAAGATAATTACGTTAATATCGACCGTGTAAAGACGCCTTTCCTCACTGGCCCAGAATCCAAGTTTTACACGTAAATTTTCCCAATTAATTTATTGGCACCCTGATTATTTTTCTGGGGAAGCGCGGCCGTCGTTGCTAGCAGAAAATAATAATAATTGTTGGTAGAAACCATCGACTCCTCTTGGACACAAAACAAAGAAAAGAAAATAACAGATTTATCCATTGCAACCGACTTAACATTTATATAGCCGGTGTTACAAGTCGCCAGCTAGACCAGCAACTACCACGTCTACCTGCCAGTTCCGTCCTTGCCAATATGGATTATTACACCAGTCAATCTGGCAGTAGCCAAGCGCTGCACTGATCTAGGCTGAAGTGATGGAATAGGAGGACCGAGTAAATGAATAGTGAGGGTTTATCATTTCTTCTGATCTCCCATCATTTAGGAGAGGCCCAGGATCCTTTTCCCACTCCAAGGGACCCAGTGATCGCTGGGTGTAGGGAGTAAGCATGAGGTGCTGGATTCTAGGAGATCCAGACAGCTCTGTTATACAGGTAGGAGGCTTCATTTCCCCTGTAACTGGTGATAATATACCAGTCCTAGTTACAGGGGAAGTCGACAATAAAAAAAGAATGTCATGATCCAGGTTGGATTATGACAGATAAATGCACAAGTAACCTTTTTTTTTTCGTTAAGCTGTGTGCTTAAAGTTACGTTTGCCCCCGGTGGCCATTAGGGTCATTGCACTGTGTTGGTTTCAGTTCTAGTTTTGCCCCCGGTGGCCGTTGGGGTCATTGCGCTCTTGTTACTTTAGTTTAGTGCACGTGATTATAAAGCAGATGTGATTGCTCTGGCTCTGACCTATAAAAGAGTGTCAGGTGTTGCAATCACTGTTGGTGATATTGGTCATTTCAACCATCCTTGGTGGAGGAAGGAGCTAGAGAAGAGTTCCTTGCTGCTCTGTCAGAGTCCTGGTGTGGAAGGAGCCACAGAGAGGAGTTCCTTGCAGCTCTGACAAAGCTTGGTGAAGCAGCAGCTATTCAGGAGGAAAGCTGCATTCTGGTGCTGAACTCTGTTGCTGGGAGCAAGAGCGACAGAACAAAGCTAAGTGGTGTTATCCCTGTTTGTACCTTTCCTTTTGTGTGTTTCAGTGCAGTGGTGGGATTAGTTTCTGCACCGTCCATTTCACTAGAAAGGGCTTGGTGCAGGGCGAGCTAGGGTTTTTAGGTATCCTGCTCGGTGCCAGGTGCGGAACCTGCATAGGGACTGTTAGGAGTGTAGAGATACTGACTCAGGGGAGTGCAGGAGGTCTCCACGTCCCCGTTCCCTATCGCAGGGTCCTCCATTGTATCGGTTTCCCTGGTGTTTCCCTTTATTATTTAAATTCGCCCTGCTGGAGGTGGTGTATCCAGATACACGTGTAATTTTGAAATTCGTCTGCTGGAGGCGGTGTATCCGGCTGCACGTTATATTATTTAAATTCGCCCTGCTGGAGGCAGTGTGTCCAATCACACGTAACCATCACAGAATGTATTAAGATGTTAGAATGATCTTTTTAATCCCATTCACAACCGATGACATATAGATACCTCATAGGTTGTGTCCTTACATTTGATGCGGGCTGCATCTTTCCCTGCACACGACAGCTCATTTGATCAGCTGTCAAGTGCATCTAACAGCCGTGGATGGAATCTCAATCCACCCGTGGCTGTTAACATTTTAAATGCCACTGTCAGTGTCTGAAAGCAACGCTAGCAGGAAGCACGTCACAAGACCCACCCAGCAACTCCCTTGTCACGTGATAGTGGTGCACTGATGGCTTGTCATGACAGCCGGGGGTCTGCAGAAGACCAAAGTGCCTGTCATTGTGAACCTGAATCCCTGCTATGTGTAGCACAGGTGATTGAAAAATCGCAGCTTGAAGTCTCAGCTTGAAGTCTCCTAAGGGGAAGCAAGTAAAAAGTAGGTTACAAAAATAGAAAAAAATTGAAAAAAAGTTCAAATTACCCCCTTTTTCCCCATATAAAATACATGTTTTATTATCGCTGCATTCAGAAACACCCGACCTATCAAAATATAAAGTAAATTAATCCGATTAGTAAATGGCATAAGGAGAAAAAAAATCAAAAGGTCAGAATTTTTTATTTTTTTTTGTCCACTCCAACACTGCAATAACAGGCAATCAAAACATCATATCTACCCCTAAATGGTATCGATAAAAACATCAGCTCAGTGTGCAATAAATAAACCCTCACCCAGCTCCAGATCCTGAAAAATGGAGATTCTACAGGTCTTGGGAAAATAGCTTTGTTTTTTATTCTTTTTCCTTAAAAACTTTTAAATAAATTTTTTTTCACCTCTTAAATAAAAAAGAACCTATACATGTTTGGTATGTGTGAACTCGTACTGACCTGAAGAATCATAATGGCAGGTCAGATTCAATATTTAGTTAACATGGTAAATAAAAAATCCCCAAAACAATGGTGGAATTGCATTTTATTTGCAGTTTCACCGTAATTGGATTTTTCCCTTTTTCCAGCAACCTATATTGTAAAAAAAAAAATCAATGGTGTCATTCAAAAGTACAACTCATCACACAAAAAAAAAAAACAAATTGTCACACTGCCATGTTGACAGAAAAATAGAAAAGTTATGGCTCTGGGAAGAAGGGAAGCAAAAAAAAAAAAAAAATGAAAATGTGACAATGGAAAAGCACCCGGGTGTGAAGGGGTTAAGATAAGACTATGAAGACGACAAGTGTGTTAAATGTGCGAGAATTCGTCAGGGAGCTCATTCTGATTGTCCAATGGGAGAGTTTCTAAAGCCCCCTTTACATTTAGCGATGCACCAGCGATCCCGAACACGATATGACCCGGTCAAGATCGCTGGTGCATCGCTAAATGGTCGCTAGTGAGCTGCCACACAGGCAAATGTCACAGCGACGCAGCAGCGGTCGTTACTTACCTTTCAGACGCGGCGATGATGACGTCCTCCCTCCCGCGTCCACGCGTCGCCAGCAGGAAGCGCCCGACGAGAAATGGACGTGGACGATCTCGCGCGATCAGCGATAGCCAGCGGGGGAGCCGGTCGGAGGTAAGTATCATATGTAGCGATATATTTTTTTTTTTTTATAAAAGTGCTTCTAGCAGACCAAAACAAAGAACCACTAAACTCCAAAACGGTGCAAAGTTTTTAATAAAAGTGAATCGCAAAAATAACTTTTAGCCCTAAATAGTCATTTGAGTAATAAAAAGAATTGTTTGCAGATGTGAACAGCCTCTAACACAATTAAAAATGATGTGATGTTCCCTACGTCTTTGCAATTTCAATATTGAGAAGTGAATGTGTGTGTGTAATATATAGTGAGTGTGTGTGTGTGTATATATAATGTGTGCGTGTTGTGGTGTAGTAACCACTATGTCCCCTAGGGGGCGCTGTGTGGAGGTTCCAAGGGAGAGGATGAGTGGCAGAATCCTGAAGGATGGTTGTGTATCTCAAAGGGGGTGACTGTGAGATGGAGGCTTAGTTATGCGTATTGATCAGCAAGGGTATTGCTGAGGTGTTATTTCAAGGTATAAGGGAGAAGTCTCTAGGTAACTTGGGAGTTGGGCGGGCCAGTTACCTACAAACCCACCCAGGGGAGTGTCTGAAAACGCCTGTTGTAAAACGCTGTGAATGCCTGAAGGACCTGTGATGAGGTCAGTCATGTGACCCAGTGGGCGTGGCTACGAACGACATAATGTGGCCAGAGTGAGTCAGAAGGGGTGAATGCTGGGACCTGATTGGTCCAGTTTGGAAGGTCTCATGCAAAGAGACGTCTGTCTTCCTAACAGCACGTGTGGCCTCTGTGTAATGGATGCCAGAGCCTGAGAGTTCCCTGGAGGGATATGGACGTGTGCAGCGTGAATCAAGCAGCCGTGAGAGAACCCTGACGGGGTGAGATAATACTGAGGCTGAAGGGCCTGTATGCTGGACATTTGCATAGCCTATGTGATATAAGGATTACAGAGTGAAACTCTATGGACGCTATGCAGTTGTTATGAAGTTATGTTGCCTCTGCGATGGTTTATGGTGTTTAATAAACCACATGGACTGTGTTATGGCTTATGAAGACCCGTGCTGGATCTGTTTTTGTTCGCTTCAAGCGAGAATCCCCTAAGTAGATGACAGCGCTACCTCACAGTGTATATAATATGTATGTGCGTAATATATACAGTTGTGGCCAAAAGTATTGACACCCCTGCAATTCTGTCAGATAATACTCAGTTTCTTCCTGAAAATGATTGCAAACACAAATTCTTTGTTATTATTATCTTCATTTAATTTGTCTTAAATGAAAAAACACAAAAAGAATTGTCCTAAAGCCAAATTGGATAAAATTCCACACCAAACATAAAAAAGAGGGTGGACAAAAGTATTGGCACTGTTCGAAAAATCATGTGATGCTTCTCTAATTTGTGTAATTAACAGCACCTGTAACTTACCTGTGGCACCTAACAGGTGTTGGCAATAACTAAATCACACTTGCAGCCAGTTGACATGGATTAAAGTTGACTCAACCTGTGTCCTTGTGTGTACCACATTGAGCATGGAGAAAAGAAAGAAGACCAAAGAACTGTCTGAGGACTTGAGAAACCAAATTGTGAGGAAGCATGAGCAATCTCAAGGCTACAAGTCCATCTCCAAAGACCGGAATGTTCCTGTGTCTACCGTGCGCAGTGTCATCAAGAAGTTTAAAGCCCATGGCACTGTGGCTAACCTCCCTAGATGTGGACGGAAAAGAAAAATTGACAAGAGATTTCAACACAAGTTGGGCGGATGTTGGATAAAGAACCTCGACTAACATCCAAACAAGTTCAAGCTGCCCTGCAGTCCGAGGGTACAACAGTGTCAACCCGTACTATCCGTCGGCGTCTGAATGAAAAGGGACTGTATGGTAGGAGACCCAGGAAGACCCCACTTCTTACCCCGGGACATAAAAAAGCCAGGCTGGAGTTTGCCAAAACTTACCTGAAAAAGCCTAAAACGTTTTGGAAGAATGTTCTCTGGTCAGATGAGACAAAAGTAGAGTTTTTTGGGCAAAGGCATCAACATAGAGTTTACAGGAGAAAAAAGAGGCATTCAAAGAAAAGAACACGGTCCCTACAGTCAAACATGGCGGAGGTTCCCTGATGTTTTGGGGTTGCTTTGCTGCCTCTGGCACTGGACTGCTTGACCGTGTGCATGGCTTTATGAAGTCAGAAGACTACCAACAAATTTTGCAGCATAATGTAGGGCCCAGTGTGAGGAAGCTGGGTCTCCCTCAGAGGTCATGGGTCTTCTAGCAGGACAATGACCCAAAACACACTTCAAAAAGCACTAGAAAATGGTTTGAGAGAAAGCACTGGAGACTTTTAAGGTGGCCAGCAATGAGTCCAGACCTGAATCCCATAGAACACCTGTGGAGAGATCTAAAAATGGCAGTTTGGAGAATATACCCTTCAAATATCAGGGACCTGGAGCAGTTTGCCAAAGAAGAATGGTCTAAAATTCCAGCAGAGCATTGAATGAAACTCATTGGTGGTTACCGGAAGCGGTTGGTCGCAGTTATTTTGGCTAAAGGTGGTGCAACCAAGTATTAGGCTGAGAGTGCCAATACTTTTGTCCGGCCCATTTTTGGAGTTTTGTGTGAAATGATCAATGTTTTGCTTTTTGCTTCATTCTCTTTTGTGTTTTTTCATTTAAGACAAATTTAAATGAAGATAATAATACCAAAGAATTTGTGTTTAAAATCATTTTCAGGAAGAAACTGAGTACTATCTGACAGAATTGCAGGGGTGTCAATATTTTTGGCCACAACTGTAGTGTGTATATAATATGTATGTGTGTATAATATATAGTGTTTGAGTGTATGTGTGAGTATATAAAGCTCTGGCAAAAATCAAGAGACCACTGCAAAATGTTCAGTTTGTCTGATTTTTCTCTTTATATTTTTGAGTAAAATGTAAATTGTTCTTTTATTCTATAAACTACAGACAACATGTCTCCGAATTTCCAAGCTCTAAATTTTGTATTTATTTTCAGAAAATGAGAAATGATCAAAATAACAAAAAAAATGCAGAGTGCTTGTAGACCTCAAATAATGCTAAGGAAACAAGTTCACAATAATGTAGAAACAACAATACTAATGTTTTAACTCAGGAAGAGTTCAGAAATAAATATTTTGTGGAATAACAATGATTGTTAATCACAGCTTTCATGCGTCTTGGCTGCTTTCCACCAGTCTCTCACACTGCTTTGGGTGACCTTATGCCGCTACTGGTACAAAAATTTAAGCAGTTTTTCTTTCATGGCTTGTGACTATCCATCTTCCCATTGATTACATTCCAGAGGTTTTCAATGGGGTTCAGGTCTGGAGATTGGGCTGGCCACGACAGGGATTTGATGTGGTGGTCCTTCATCCCACACATTGATTGACTTAGCAGTGTGGCATGGCGCATTGTTCTGCTGGAAAAACCGGTCCTCAGCGTTGGGGAACATTGAATGAGCAGAAGAAATCAACTGTTTTTCCAGGATAACCTTGTATGTGGCTTGATTCATACGTCCTTTGTAAAGATTAACCTGCCCAATTCCAGCCTTGCTGAAGCATCCCCAGATCATCACCGATCCTCCACCAAATTTCACAGTGGGTGCAAGACACTATGGCTTGTACGCCTCTCCAGATCTCCGTCTAACCATTAGACGACCAGGTGTTGGGCAGAGCTGAAAATTAGACTCATCAGAGAAGATTACCTTACTCCAGTCCTCTATGGTCCAATCCTTATGGTCTTTGGCAGTCTTCAGCCTGGCTTTCCTTTGCTTCTCATTGATGAAAGGCTTTTTTCTAGCTATACATGACTTGAGCCCTGCCTGTTACGAACTGTTCTAAACGTGCACTGCACCCCAGCTTCCATTTGCCATTCCTTTTGTAGGTCACTTGATGTCATCCTGCGGTTGCTGAGTGACATTCGAATAAGATGACGGTCATCCCGGTCAGTGGAGAGTCGTTTTTGCCCTCTGCCGATCTGTAGCGTTGTTGTTACCAATGTCTGCTGCTTGACCTTGTTGTAATGGACTGCCGTCTTAGAAATTTTAAGGATGGAGGCAACATGACACTCACTGTATCCCTCTGCTAGTAAAGCCAGAATTGAGCCCTTCTTTTCCTCACTCAAGACTTTTCTTTTCAACTCCTTTGGCATGCTTTTTCTTTTCCATCCACATCTAGGGAGGTTAGCCACAGTGCCATGGGCTTTAAACTTCTTGATGACACTGCGCACGGTAGACACAGGAACATTCAGGTCTTTGGAGATGGACTTGTAGCCTTGAGATTGCTCATGCTTCCTCACAATTTGGTTTCTCAAGTCCTCAGACAGTTCTTTGGTCTTCTTTCTTTTCTCCATGCTCAATGTGGTACACACAAGGACACAGGACAGAGGTTGAGTCAACTTTAATCCATGTAAACTGGCTGCAAGTGTGATTTAGTTATTGCCAACACCTGTTAGGTGCCACAGGTAAGTTACAGGTGCTGTTAATTACACAAATTAGAGAAGCATCACATGATTTTTCGAACAGTGCCAATACTTGTGTCCACCCTCTTTGTTATGTTTGGTGTGGAATTATATCCAGTTTGGCTTTAGGACAATTCTTTTTGTGTTTTTTCATTTAAGACAAATTAAATGAAGATAATAATACCAAAGAATTTGTGTTTGCAATCATTTTCAGGAAGAAACTGAGTATTATCCGACAGAATTGCAGGGGTGTCAATACTTTTGGCCACAACTGTATGTGTGTGTATGTGTGTGTGTGTGTGTGTGTGTGTGTGTGTGTGTGTGTGTGTGTGTGTGTGTGTATGTATATATATGTAATATTTTAGCATTTCATATATATATTTTTTTAATTTACAAACTGGTCCATATGCATCATTATTGCCTTTTATCAAGCTATAAATAATCTAACTTACAGGCAACCCTAAAATTACATTCAATGCGGGAAAATAAAAGTTTCCTTTTTGGACAGCTTTGGCATATTACACAAATGCAAATGATTAGACTTTTATTACATTTCATTATTTGTATGACTTGTAGTTGTACAAGGATGAAAGCAAACATCATATTAGAGATCCTGACAGTTTTCACAATGTATTATCAATATATGGAAATAATTGTCTGCTCTGGGATTCTATTACATTATTGTGTATCTTTTTCATGCCTAATAAATAATGATGGATGGCTTTTATTTTCATCACCACCTGCAACCATTAAGTCACCCCTTGATTGCACAAGACACAATAATAAAAGGATTGTGTTTGGTTGCCTGCGAGTGAATATATGCTGAGTGCGCGCACTCCTGCCACGTTGTGAGCTGAAGAGCAGAGAATTTTTTTTTAGACTAATATTATGCACAGAAAAATAACCTGCAATTTATTTTTTTATTTTTCTATTTTTATTTTTCTTAACTAATGGAGTCTTCCAAAAAATGTACCTCTCTCATGTTTTAAGTCACACACAACTGTGTCCAAGGATGGACTAGGCCATACCTTGACATATAATGGACCATTAAGGCAACAGTTTCCCAAAAGTCTAAATAAAAACGACTTGAGATGATGTTGGTGTTTAAAGAACGTGAACAAATATGGGGCTGTTTTTTTTTTTTTTGTTTGTTTTTTTCTTGCATGCCTATTGCCTAAATTTTGCTTTTGCGTTTTATTAAAAATGTTGCATCGTTTTGTCTTTGATAGGCTCTTCGTATTTCTGTACATTGTTGACTGCAGAATAAGTCGATTAAGAATCGTTCAGTGAGCTCATTCTGGTGTAGGGTTTGTAACTTTGACAGAACTCCTCTGTGCTGATTTGTCATCAAACAAATTTGGTCAAAAACTAAAATTTGCACTGATGTTAATTGATCCCAATCAAATGTGTTTTGTGCAGTGGGGTTTCTCAAGATCTTAGAGCAAAATAAAAAGAGGTAGCAAAAAAAAAAAAAAAATACTCCACCATTTTCCTATCACTCTGTCACAGCCTCCTATCCAGTCCTCTTTCCAGCATCGCACATGCTAGGACCTCTCTTTAGCTTTTCCGGCACCTTTGGGTTGTAGCAGTGGGACAAATGATCCACAAGATGAGTATCTTTTTTTGTAGTACAGTTTACATAAAACATCATCTCTAAGATGTTCCTTACTGTTATTTCACTCTCTACAGTAGGAATTTGCAGAGACATACATTGAGGAAGAAATGCAGCTGCATCTCCCTCCTCCCTTCTTCTAATCCCTGTGTTTTATACAGCATTATTCTAGAGAGATTATTTTTGTCTGTAAGATGCTGGGGGTTTAGGGAGATTCTGTTTTCTTCTAATAAGATAGAGATAAAACTACAAAAGACCCCCAATTTTTGAAGACCATCGCTTTATGCAAGTCAGTTTTCCTGTGACTTGTTTTGGTTCTGGCAGATACTTTGCTATGCGAAACCTGGACGATAAAGAAACAAGACAGAAGAAGAATCGAAGCCTTCAAAATAAGGTGCTGGAGAAGGATGTTATCAATACCATGGATGGCAAGAAGAACAAACAAATCAATTTTGGAACAAACTAAGCCAGACATGTCACTCTCAGTAAGAATCACCAAGCTACAACTTCCCTACTTTGGAACAACATACGAAGAGCGGAATCACTGGAGAAGGCCATCATGGTCAGAAGGATAGATGGAACAAAGCGAAGAGGAAGATCAGCAACCCGATTGCTTGATACAACCAAGATAAAGGCGGCAAAGAGCCTGGTGGACCTATCTAGGCTGCACAAGATCGTTGATCCTACAGATCGTTCATCCTACAGATCGTTCATCCATCAAGTCGCGATAGCTTGAAACCAAGACGAAGACCGTTAAACAAAAGTAATATACTGTGACTGCTTGCCATCCTCTTTGAGATTGACACCTCTGTAGAAAACCACTTTTCAATGAAAGTTAGTGGTCTCTTCAGAGGTTTTGCTACAGAGTTGGCGGGTGGTTTAGAAGAAAAAAAAATCCCTTAAAATTTTAGTAAAACTGATAGATTAAAAAAAGAGATTAAGATAACCATAACCTGGATACTTAGCCTTACCGGTTCCCTGCACCTCCCGTTTTGACATTCATGTTGGTCCCACTGGTCTCCACTTCCTGCTCCCATTTTGACACACAGAAAATGGTTACTCGGCCAGTCAGTACGTGATGTGGGTTACACCTCTGGCAAATGATTGGCTAGTGGGAT
Organism: Dendrobates tinctorius; assembly: GCF_039654945.1. NCBI lineage: Eukaryota > Metazoa > Chordata > Amphibia > Anura > Dendrobatidae > Dendrobates > Dendrobates tinctorius. The sequence goes on along the minus strand of NW_027361695.1, from coordinate 4,989,192 downwards.
TTTCCGGTTGAAAAAGGACCAGATGGTCAAAATTAGCGGGATTCTGTTAAGCGTCACATCGAGTGTTTCTGGGGATTGGTCACCTTTTTTTTTTTTTTTTCTTTTTTTTTTTTCTTTACACCCTTTTTAAAAATATTTAAAACCTGTTTAGACCACTCCATTAATGTAATTTGTTTGCTTGTTCTAGAGTAAGCAATATTTTATTATAAGGATATTTATGCTGCCAACATGCAGTAAAAGTCACCCGGGACATAGACCTTCCCCAATATAACAGGTGCAGTTATTATTCCAAACTTTCAGTCCACGAATTTCCTCACACTTGTCTTGCTTCATAACACATCCCCTGGTTGTAAACTCTAATGTGTCTGTGAGCGGAGGTAAACAGCGGAACATTGAAATCAATCTTTTTGATTTCCAATGTCATGACAGTGTAAGTAATATGGAGCAGAAACTGCCAACATCCAGTAAACTAGAATGAAAAATGTTTACACACTCGTCTTTGGAAATGGTTACAGCTATATGACAACAACTCGTAGATTCCCGAGCTCTCGCTTTCTCGTGTAATATATTTCCCTTGTGTCTTTTTTTTTTTTTTTTTTCTGTTGTATTAAATCCACTTGGGCATTGAGATGATAACGAATACAAAATATAATATAACTTGAACATTTACGTCTTACAAAACTAAGGAAAACTTTCGTCAAGTAGATGATTATTTCCTAACTATTTTATATAGTTTGGAGGGATTTAAAGACTCCGCCTTCTTCAATGTGATGTCCACTCTGGGGAAAATAAAACATTTTGTTATCTGGGAACCTGAGATAACCTGTTCACTGGGAATCCTGCTGCAGAGACCACCTGAAGAGTAACCTGGAAGAAAGTGTTCAATTTCTCAACAGCACACCAACAGGAGACGTGAAGAATTGCACAATATGAAATCAAAGGTTTGTTCACAGAAAGGATATGGCACTCCCCTGATTTCTTATGGAGTTGCTCCAGTATGTGCCCCCCACACTCAACTTTTTTTTTTTTTTCAAAGTGCTGTCCACTATGGGTTGAACTTGTGTCAAATGGCAACCTGAGATAAGCTGGTCATAGAGCATCGTTGTTGCTGAGACCAGCAGTAATCTATGGAGGACTCTGGAATCAAGTGTTCAATTTCCCTACAGCACACCCACAGGAGACATAAAAAATTACACAGGCTTTACTGAAGCCAATGGGTTGTCCATGTGATGCATGAGGGCACCCCATTTCTTAGCAATTTCTTAAAAATGTGTATGCCAGACTCCACTTTCTTCCAAAACTTTTTTTTTTTTGTTATAAGGGAATCCGAAATAACCTCATAGGATATGTTGCTAGTAGGGATGAGTGCAAGTGCTCTTTACTCCAGTTTAGCTGGTTGATCGGTTATCCACCCAGTTTTGGAGCTGCTCACTTGACATGTTCAAGTCCCTGTGAACTGTTAGACAGCCACAAAACATACAAGGCTTGCCCATGTTTGTCTGGCAATCATGCATGTTTTGTAGCCATCAAACAGCTACAAAACATGCGACTGTGGGGACTTGAACATGTCACTCAAGAACCCGCGAAGCTAGGTGCATACCCAAGCCATCCTAGGCAAACGCAAGTAACGAGCACTTGCATTCATTGGTACTACTTGCTGCTTAGCCCATACATGATGGTCAGTAATTTATGAAGCTGACAAGAAGAGTTAAATTTCTCTACAGCACCACTTCAGGGGAAACTTAATTATTGCACAGTAATCATTGAAATTAATGTGCTGTCTATGCAACGTACGTAGCCCCCATTTCCTAGGGAGATCCCTGAGAACATGCCCCAGCCTCAACTTTATTCAACGTGCATAGAAACTCTTTTGTTATGAAAAAAAACCCCTGGAAACAGTAGGTAATGTGGTGTCCTGCTGCTGTGACCACTAAAGATCTGTAGTAATCTATGAAGGAATCTGTAATCACATGACCCCTTCTTCTCAGGAGGTCTCATTGAGGACAGGTCCCTCAGACGCCACCTTCTTCAGGTGCTGTCCACTTTGCATGTCACCTCCTTGTTAGAAGGGTATCTGAAGTGAGCTGACACTGCTACTGTGACCACAAACGGTCTGCAGTAATCTGTGACGGAACCTGTAATCACATGACCACCTCTTCCTGGGGTGGGGCGTCCTTGAGGACAGGTCCCTTAGCTTCTAACATTTTCATGTGCTGTCCACTTTGCACATCATCTTCTTGTTAGATGAGTACCTGAAAGAAGGTGACACTGCTGTGACCACAAAAGATCAATGGAGGAATCTGTAATCGTGTGACCACCTCTGCCTGGGGGGGCTCATTAAGGACAGATATCTCAGACTCAACCTTTTTCAGGTGCTGTCCACTCTGAACATCTCCTTCTTGTTAGAGAGGTGAATTAAATAAGCTTATTGCTGCTGTGACCACCAAAAATTAGCATTACCCAATCTCCAAATAAGTCAATGTTGGCGCTGAGTCCCCCAAAGCAAGAGCCACACTGGCCAACAGATGAGGATCTAAACCATTTCATGGCATAAGAGCTCAATTATCTCAGAGACAACAATGTACAATGTCAAGATAGTTTGCAATAATGGGATAAATTACTGAAATCTTTGCAAAATCTGAATATGAAAAGCTATCAACGTCTCAAATTTGAGCTTCACCTCTAATGACTACAGTTGAAAGTGGATGGATTTGTAGTTCAGCTTGAGTGAGATTTAATTAGACAGTGATGAAGAGAGGGAACTATGTGTCTGCTCCGAGACTGTTGATTATCAACATCCCCCACTGCTCATTTAATAGGAAGCTCCGTGTCATGGAGCCGGGTACAGTACACATCTGTTTTTTCCTTCCTTTTGGGTATTCTAGATAATGTTGAATCTTAATTAGTAATACAGTCGCCTCATTTGCATTACTTTTCATATCTTGAATTTCGGTGCAATGCTGTTTAGAGAGAATTTAAAGGGGTCGAATGATTTTTAAATGGAACGCGTGGGTAACTAGACTGTAGAACGGGTGGGCAATTCATTTTCCAGAGGGCCCACGTGAAAAACCAAGCTGTTGTGGAGGGCCGAACTCATAGGCTGAAATTAATTCTGCTCAATAGTAATATTAACATAGTCATTATATTTATCTTAAAATTAATTGCATCACTTAATATTGAGCAGAATTAAATATGCTGGCATCCCCTATATACCGTTTTGAGCCTGCACACAGCAAATTATATATGTCATATGAGCCCCCACACACCCCCTTACATACTGTAAGAGCGCCACATCGTCTCCCTATATAGAGCATGAGGCCTGCGTAGCCTCCCTAGATCCAACATGAGCCACACATAGCCACTCCATTTACAGCATGAGCCCCACATAGCCTTCCTAAATACAGCATGAGCCCCATATAGCCTCCCATGTAAAGCATGAGCCCTCACATAGCCTTCCATGTAAAGTATGAGCCCCCACATAGCCTCCCATATACAGCAAGAGCCCCCACATAGCCTCCCATATACAGAATGAGCCCCAACATAGCATCCCTATATAAAGCATGGGCCCCCACATTAGCCTCCCTATACACATCATGAGCCCCCACATAGCCTCCCTATATACAGCATGAGCCCCACATAGCCTCCCTATATACAGCATGAGCCCCTACAGAGCCTTCCTAAATACAACATAAGCCCCCACACAGCCTTCCTATATACAGCACGAAGCCCCACACAGCCTTCCTATATACAGCATGAACCCCACATAACCTCCCTATATAGCAAATGAGGTCCACATAGCCTTCCTATATACAGCATGAGCCCCCACATAGCCTCCCTATATACAGCATGAGACCCCCCCTTAGCCTCCCAATATAAAGCATGAGCCCTACATAGCCTCCCTATATCAACACCACAGAAAAATTCAGTACAACGTGCCAATAAAAACATGTACTTTATTAATTCAAAACAGAGTACTTCACAAATGACAGTACAAATTCAAATAGATATAGTTACAAGGTCACTACTTAACAAAAATAGGGGATTTCACCATCAAAAAAGAGCCTGATCAACAACCCATGTGGTGAATACATGTGCATTAGTTCTAAAAATAGCAACTACTCTCTAATACCCAGTACCATTAGTTTCCAACCAAGGCTATATACAGAGTCAAAATAGAATAATGAGCACTTACCTGGGTCGTGGTCTGCCCAGATGAGGTATCCTCAGGTGCCCCAACGCGCGTTTCGTCCCTTCGTCAGGAACTAGAACTAATACTGCATGAGACTCTCATAGCCTCCCCGTATCCAAATTGAGCTCCCCATAGCCTCCGTGTCCAGTCAAGCATCCCATGCACATGAGAAAACAAAGAACAATCCTTACTTACCCCCCTCCCGTTCCCCTTGCACTCTGCCTCTGCTCCTGTCTCCGGTGCACTCACTCTCCGCAGTGCACAGCTGACCCAATGAAATTGCCTAATCGCATCAGTTGTCTCACACTCTGGAAGAAAGTGAAGAAGTACAATAACTGCTGTCTGCATCCTCAGGATGCAGACAACAGTGATTGCAGTTATGGCACCCAGAGGGAGGGCACGGTACAGCCGGTGTGCCACTGGTGTAAGTCCCTCTGCTGTTTCGATCCCCGGAACATACGGGAACAGCCAGAGGGCTGGATGTGTACCACGGGCCGCACTTTGACCAAGTCTGCTGTATAGGGTAAGGTTGCACACAGGTTCTGCAGTTAAATGGGTGTGTACATACGGAGTCCTATTTTTGTAGTGGAAAATGAATGGAAACTCCGTTCTGGATTATTTTTCAGTTCTTGAGGGGGATTTAAAGAGTTTCTGCTTAAAAAAACTCCACAAAAGGGTTAGTGCACGTGAGGTTTAGAGGTGATGAAATAGAGTTTTCTAATGGAAACCGCTTCAGGAAATGTTCCTTCTATAGGGAATTTTTGGTGGAGTCTTTCGATTGCTGAACAGTTGTTGAAGCTTTTTTTTTCTTCTTGAAGCATTTTTTGCAGGGTTTTAATTATACACCTGTTTTAGAAATATATTCCATTAAGAGCCACTTCCAAAAAAGAAATGTGCAACTTTTTTCCTACCAGGCATTTTTAAGAACCTCTGTGGCAGGAAAATATGATTAACAAAAATGAACATATGAAAGGCAAAGTGTTTTTATAATAGAAAACAATAGTCTCTTGAGTTTTGTTTTTTAGTTTGGGAGATTGTGTTTTTTTTCTTGGGCGGGTCTACTCTAAAAACTGCCTGGGGGGGAACCTATGTGCATTTTTTTTTTTTTAGTAGTTTTTTTTTTTTTTTTTTTAAATCATTATTAATTTTTTTTCACCTCAGCTCCTGTCCACAGCAAGAGATCATTGACCTGGACCGGTATGCGCCAACCCTTATCTCTAGAAGGAATGGTTTAGTCAGAACCTGTGTTGTTGAAGCCTGACATAGCTTCATTTTATAGTGAAGCTTGATGCCTCAGGGGATGGAGTTGGAGCAGTATCATGGCAATATACGCCAACTCTTACTCTGCTTAGTACATGTACTTACTTTTTACGAATGTTTTCATCTACCGAGAGAAATGACAATAATGGTAATCATGAATTATTGACAGCCAAGTTGGTCTTCAAGGAATGATGTAATTTCGTGGAAGATGCCAAGCATGAAATTAGTCATTACAAACTAGAAAAATCGTACTTCTCTAGAATCAGCAAAGAGGTGAAACCCCAAGCAATCTAGATAGGCTTTGTTGTTTTCAAGATTTTTTGGCAACATTTAGACCTGGTATTAAGATCAGATGATCTGCCCCAAAGAATCTGTCCATCTGAGATTGAGGACTCTTAACAGATTCTTATTCTTGCTGAGGACATTATGTCCTCCGTTTCTTTGTGTCTTAGAAGAAATCCAAAGATGAAAAGATCTAATATGCCCACCCAAAATTGCTTGTTCATCCTCAGTTCAGTGAGTCCTACAGGAATCCCATGGCTATTTCCTTGCAGAACACTCTGCGATGAATAACACTCTTCAACTTAAAGCCAAGTAATTTCAGTGGCCAATCATAGTTCGGGAAGGTGGGGAATATAGACTTACATGTAGTCTGGGCCCGAGCTTAAACACCCCCAACCTGTCTGGACTTTTCCAGTCTTGACCTATTTCTGAATGTTTTTGGACCCACCTCTCTATGGATTTTATTACTGATCTGCCATCCCCTTATTTGAGCGGCGGTTGACAGATTTATTAAATTACATTCCTTAACTCCCAAACCTTTCTTAGGTTTGTTATCAAACCTATTGTACATCTCCATGGGATTCCCAAAAATATTGCTTCTGACTGAGGAACTCTGTTCATTTTTAAATTCTGGAGGGCTTTCTGTGAAAAGATTGACATTGAGTTAACTTTTTTTTTCTTTTTTTTTTCCGCGTACCAGTCATCGACCAATGATAAGGCAGAACATTCTAATCAGACACTGGAGCAATAAAAACCTCCCCATTTTTCTGTAATCATGGGCATCATCCTCATTTTAGATATTTTTTTTATCTCTGAGATGGACACTCCGGAGGCTGAAAAATCTGTACTTTAGTTTAATGCTTAGTTGGTCTGATGTCGGGGAAAATTGTAGTAGGCCGAGCTTTGGAGTTGGGGACAAAGTGTAATCCTGCTTTAAAACCATGAAGCTTTGAGGGGTTTTCTGATTAAAACAAATTTATCACCTAGCCATAGGATGGATGCACAATATCCTGTGTCCATGTTCAGGGAGTTCAATTAAAACTAAGGTTATTCTACCATAAACAGGAACATTTCGACTTGTAATGGGTCTTTTTAAAGTACAAACATGGAGCAATGAGACGCGCTTAAATAGGGTGGCTTACAAATCTACAACAATCATTACATTGACCCAGCCCACTAGTACAGAGACAAAGAATTAAACATTTAATAAACATCTGCATGGATAAAAAAAAATGCACAATCCCATAAAGCCATGGTGCCATCTAGCAAGATCCAAACATATAGATAATCAATCCGCAAATACTGTACATTCAAATCCAGCGCTATTTTTCAGAGAGTTGTCGGAAAGGAATAAGCTAATCCTCCAATCAAAAGAAAGCATCACCATTATCATTGTCACTATCAACCAATCTAAGAGCAGCTGGTCATAGAAGCGCATGGCTCCTGTGCATTTTATGTGTACCTGGAAGCCACGGTAAGGCGTTTCTCATTTTCCAGGACCCTAACCTTGCCAGTCCTCACAATTCCAAGGTTAGGTTCCTGGAAAATGAGAAACGCCTTTCCGTGGCTTCCAGGTACAGATAAATTGGCCATTTTATGTGCTAAGCTTTCTCAATTTTTCATATTTCTAATGCGGTAATGCAATTAATTTGTCATATTTCATGTTTGCATGCTATGGCGCTACAGTGTTCTTCCTATTTTGTTTGAGTGTATATGATTTGGTGACTCTAGGTTAAGCACCTGTTCACACCTAGTTTATGCTTGGATGTGACAGTTTTTTGAAAAATGAACTTAGTGATACCGCTCCAGAGCTGAAATGAAAAATAATGCTGGAGTGGTTTTTAAGCTGATTGGTGCCAGGAATCTGATAGCCTATCCTGAAGATATGCCATTAAAGGGAACCTGTCACTTACTACTCTTGCCGGCAATTTAGTTGCTCCACTTCAACAGAGCAGCTCCTCCTCTCCCGGACTCCCGAACTGGTCTGTTGACAGGTCGTGACAGTCGATGTCATACAGCTCCCTGCAGTTAGGCAGTATGACATCGGCAGTCACACCCCATAGATAAAGCAGAGCAGATGAGAAGCCGTTGTCATGTTTACATGGCATCAGCAGAAGCCGCTAAATCACCGGCAGGAGTGGGCTACGACCGCTCTGCGCCAGCTGCATCAGGCACGACAGGCAGGTAGCTACTGTCTGCCTGTTAGTTCTTAGGGAGGCTCATAGTTTTAAAAATTAAATTGCTTCGGATAACCCATTTTTAAATTTTTTTTCTATATTTAGGAGATTCGTGGCCAACCGTAGTAAGTGATTGGTTGCATTTACAAAGATAGATGTCCAGCACTAGGTAGCACCGCCCACTGGACTCCTAAACGTAGAATGATCAGGCATTTCTGTGGCTAAAATACAAGTTAAATAAAAATGTTTCCAATAAAACTAATATACCAATCTGCGCATCTACTTTTCTCTATAACATGCTGCCCGAAGATAGAATGAGACAAGTTCTCTTTAATATCAAAACCCCCTTTAAATACAAAGCTAGTCACATACAAAGGCACATTAGTTTACTCGTCCCCTTTAATATACTCTACAACTCCATAAAAAACTACGTTCTCCAAACTGTTGCATGAAATATTTACTGTTTGCCCATTATTTCTCATTGCCGCGCTCTCCGTGCAGAATCCACCAGAGCCCCAGCTGAGAGCTGCTCTTAGATTCCTCCTATCAATCATCCGTGTTAATGATTTACAGAATTCCAGTTAGTTTGTACACACATCATAACTACTGTAATTATCTCTCTCGGAAAGAAAAAAAAAATACCTAGAAATGCAAGAAGCAATATTTATTCTCCCAGGTTTTTATAACCTTCTTTTAATTACGCTTGCAGTATTTAACGCCGGATTCTCGCACTTCAATCATAAGCTCCGCCATCATTTTGCGGAACGTTTAAGTTCCTTCGAAAAAAAAAAAAAAATGGAAGACGAGCATTAATTTTGTTTAGTTAAAACAAGCTTTGCTTCTGAACAGCAGGTGGTAATTGAAACAAAACAAGGCCTCATTAGGAGAACGTCTGGCGCCCATGATACAAACAGAGAGCACTACAAAATTCCAAACACAAGAGCCCTGGAATAAAGTGGTCATCATCTAATTAACAGAACATGTTTTAATTACCGGCTAAACCATGCAGCGCAGTGTGTCAATTTAACTGATGTGCTAAATGCCAGTTTACAATATCAGAAACAGACAAATAATTCCAATCTAATTACATGCGGCTCTATTGCACACCAGCGCCTGAAGCCCATCTTAATAAACAAGTTTTTTTTTCGTGTTTTTTTCTATTTCGAAACCCTGAATGGCAAATACAGCGGCGCTGTTAATTGCTACATTGTAACGTTGGGAGTTTGCCAGCTTTGACTATTAAAATAGGCTCTTGTGTGAATTGCAGTTGTTCTACGAGGCTTTAATTAGAATGAAATGAGACAAAGATCTGCTTGTTATTGCCGCAATTCAATATATGTAAATAAGATAAGTACCTAATGATTTTTGTTTCGTTTGATTTTTTTTTTTTTTTCGTATTCGGCTTTTTTTTTTTTTTCTAAAATTTAGCTGAATTAGTCATCAGTGACTGCGGATTCAAAAAGAAATCCTCGGGGGTTCAACTAGGATCCGTTACATTGGTAGTAAAAGAGTTGTCTCATCAACATACAAATCTCCTGGAATGTGTGGGAAGCAGCTCACGTAACAAGGGAAGAGCTACCGGAAAAAATCTCTCAAAAAGCCGGTTCCAGAAGAAGGAGGAGTAGAGAAGGCATGGTCTATGTATGCATGGGTGGGACTAATAAAGGAGACTAGATGTTATGGATTGACCTGGGTTGGAGTAGTGGTATTGCAACCACCAGTGGCAACATCGGCAAGTAGCGTAAACGGAATAGCCAAGGGGTTGGTACACAGGAGAAGCAATGTAGTTAAAGCAATGTAGTCAGGAATAGCTAGGGGTCGGTACACTGAAGCAGCAGTATAATCTTGGAATGAAGGAGGAGGTGAAAGGAAGCTTGACTAAAGTCTGGTAGCTCAATAATCTTGCAAGGAAGGAAGTGCAATGCCAGTTTTAAGTAGGGTGTTCAGGCAGGGTGGAGACAATAAAAAAAAAAAAACGCAGGTACTGGTATCTGGGTTAGCAAGGAACTGTCCAACTAGATGAACAGACTTTCCAAAGAGCTGCCGCCTGGTATGTAACAAGGTGGCACAGGGTGGTAGTCATGCCCGAATCCATTTTAAAGCAACAGTTCATAAACACCCCGGACCCTTTCACATGAAAAAAGACAAGTGCAATCACAGTCCCACAGCACAATCAGTTACCTTCCTTTCCATGCTCACTGCAGTCACTGAAAGTGAGAATCCAGGAACAAAACATATCAGGCACAGTTCTGATCCAACAGGGAAAACTTTACTATACATGAAATAGGAGCTACTGTTCTGTCCCTCTATCGACTTTAGGCCGGTTAGCATCAGTGGCTCCCCTTCAAACTGGAGTACCACAGTCTTTCTGCAGACGGTCCTGCAGTACCAGGATTCGTCCACTCTGCCTGACAGACGATGGCAGCAGTCTGCGGCAGCCTTTAATCCCAGCTAGGGGTCCTTTCTGTCCCAGACAGGAACACACGTCTTGTCCCGGGCAATCCTGCTCAGGCTCTCCCTGCAGACAAGGACTTCCTGTCCCTTTGAGGCTGCTGACCCAGCCCACCGTGTTAACGCTTGCTATCCCTTGCTCTAACATACAGTTTACACAATATAAAAACAAAGGAACATTACACATAGCATTGATAACACAGCAATGCAATAACAGACATAATACATTACAGGACAGTATAAGAACACTCAGGTAGCCCATCCGGGCACCACATGAGACAAGGGAGAGGGGGCAGATGAGGGTCTCCGCCACCCCCTTACAGGTACACAAGAGCTGCTTGGTTCGAGTCATAACACTAGAATGTCTACACAATGATTTGTGCACCACAATATATTTCTTTCTGGGACACCGGTCCCAAAAGATTGGCAAATGTGCTCATATATAACAAATATCACCTATCGGAAAGCAAAAAGATCTTAGCTTCCCTAGTCCGGCGTTCGATCCTCCATGGCAGCTGTGTAAGAGTGGTGGACAATTGATGTCTTGTTCTTACCCCTGAAGACACCAATCGCTGTTGTGAGTTCATTTTCCCCTTCACCGTCGATGTCTGATGAACTCCCTCTTCTGGTGAAGGAAGGTAGTGAGGCTGATTACCAAACACCTGATCTGGTAGATGATGACTGGGTAACAGGAACTTCTGACTGGATATAAGGCAGCTGACGCCCTTCTGAGTCGCTGGTGATTTCTCTGCTGGATTCTTGGAGACCAGTCTGATTCCTGCTTCGCAAAGATAAGTTTTTGCTCTGCTATTGAACTTATTAGTTTTGTTTTGTTTACCTTGTTTTTTGGAGTTCAGCCATCCCTGGTCGGGGGTGTGCTGAGTTCCATTTTTGTCTCTGATCAGTTTGTCTCGTTGCTCTGTCTTCAGAATTTACCTGAGTGCTGATATAGTCATTTTGAAGTCCTAGCGACTTCAGGGCCTGTTTTTCCTAACAGACGGTTGGGACATTTTTTGGTAGGGTTTTTTACGGATTGCAGACAGCAGCTTTTCTATCCTGTCCTTTTTAGTTAGCTTGGGCCCCATCGTTTGCTCAACCTATCTTTCCATCTGTGTTAGTGTTTTCATCTTGCTTCACCATCATTATATGTTGGGGGCTGCCTATTGCTTTCGGGTCTGCTCTGGGGCAGTTTAGATTTCCCCTTTCTTTCTTTCGGCCTATTTAGTTCTCCGGCTGTGATCGAGGGGTCTAGGGCATCGTAGGAACCCCCCACGGCTACTGTTAGTTGTTGTGGATAGGATCAGGGGTCTGCAATCAGATAGCTACCAACCTCTCCGGTTTTCTGGACTTAGCTTGTATTTTAGTTTTTTCCTCCTTCGGTGACTCATTCATAACAAATCGCATTATGTGTTGTAATGTGAATGTCTTGCTTCTTTTGTATATATCGTATCATATCAATTGTAATGTATTCAGAAGCATTATTCGTGAGGTGTAAGGTATGATATTATGAGATGATGTAGATAGTTAACTATAGGGTAAGGCCTCTTTCACACTTCAGTTTTTTGCATCAGTCAAAATCCGCCAAAAGGACGGGTGGCGGATCCGTTTTAGTACTGATGACAACGGATGCCACCCGTCCGTTTTTTTGACGGATCCGCAAAATGAAGAATTTTAAAGGAATCGCAGCCTGGAAAAGGAGAGAGAGAAAGAGAGAATTTTTTTTTTTTTTTTTGTCTGGCACCCAGAAAGAATTTCGGGTTAAATGAGTGTGTGAAGGATCCGCCAGAGAAAAAAACGTTGCAAGCTCCGTTTTGAAATCTTTGAGGATGGTGATGGACAGCAACTTTTGGCAGATCCTCAAAAAAAACGGATGCAACGGACGACAATCCGTCACAATCCGCCATTAATGGAAGTCAATGGGGGAAAAAAACGGATCCTCAAAAGAAAATTGAGGATCCGTTTTTTTCAAAACCTGGTGGATTGTGACTGATTGTAAAAAACTGAAGTGTGAAAGAGGCCTAAGATAGTTAGTGTTTGGGACTAGCCAATAATGGGAGAGGTTAATCAAAGAGAAAGTGACATCTTACCGCAAGGAAGGCAGATAGGGTCTGAAGTGAGACATAGGCAGTGCTACATTGGAGGGTTACCTGAGTAAGTGGAGGCTAAAGAAAGGGGGATAGTGAGATCCTGAGAAAAGTGACAGACACGGAGTGGCCTTCCGGATTTGGGCCCTAAGAGAGGCCGCCTAGCCACGAGATCTTGAAAATTGTAATGGAGAAGGTAACTGGCCTTAACAGGACTGAGAGACTGTGACTAGTGAATGGTCCTGAGCAGGAGATTCAGTGCATCAGAAATGGAAGAAATATGATGTTGAACCGCTGAGCAAGTAAAGACTTAATAATCAGGACTGTTACATTAAAACTGGCTTGTGGCGACGAAGGTAGAGACAGTGTGCCTAGAAAACCCTGGAGTAGACTACAGAGGAAGGATACTGTGTGGAATAATGCTTCATACTGTAAAATATGCCCATAAGATTTTTTACTTGCTATCCCTTGTATATAACATTATGAAGTTACCGTTCAGTAACGAGTTTATTTTAGAATGGTGGTCTCCATCATTGAACTGTGAAACATCTGGTCCTGGCAAGCCCAAAACACCGGCTATATGTGGCTTGCAAGGGCGTTAGGCCTTCACATCACAGGCCAACACACCCAGCCAGGATCCTCATTTTCATGTAACAGTGACCTGAAGACTAATGCCTCACCTGCAGCTACTGCCCTGTGTAAGGGTAACCTTACAAAACAAAGAACAAAGACTGTTCTAAGCCTCATACACATCCCGGTTAAATGTTTGGTAAATGTTCCGCCCTGTATATATGGTTATGTATTGTAATGCTACTATTGTATATAGGGAGAGTAAAGTACCAAGTTAGCCCACTAGAGGGGGCACATTAGGACTAAATAGTAGAAGGATAGCAACTAGTCAACATAGGAAGGGCCAACCGTGGGTAAGCCAGCAAGTTACCGGCAATTTAGTCAGTAGGGTCTGGGAGCCCTGACAGGGTGGGTGGACCCCATAATGTTAATCAAGGAGCCCAGCTCGGCCAGGGCTTAAGAGTAGTGGACACCAGAAAAGAGAAGGAATGCAGGACAGCTACATCATGAAGACCGTCGGCTACATACGCAGACACCTGAGTGTCTGGGGCAAAACGGACCGGGAACTCCTAAAGCTGTTCAGATGGATAGCTGAGGTGCTGGGAAGTATGGTGCGACCTGGCAGCATTCCAGTGGAGGCAAGAGACAGCACAGGGACAGTGTGTGTCAAACTGTAAGGAACTGTGTGCTGTATCCGTATATGAACTGGACGAGCTGTGTCAAGTGTTGAGTAGTTAACTGTTTGAAGTTGGACCTGGACTCTGCTTGTCTTTGTCAAGTAAGCGAAGCAAGGAACCCCCACCATCTCAAGAAGGACTCTGAGGGCCAGTCAATTGAGTCAGAGGGACTTTGTGTGTGTATGTGGCGGGTGACCAGGGTACGCCTAAGCAGCTATCATAGTGGGCCACGACTACGGCCCTGGCACCCCTCACACCCCGCACTGTTGTGAGTTCATTCTCCCCTTCACCTTTGATGTCTGATGAACTCCCTCTGCTGGTGAAGAGAGGTAGTGAAATTGATTGGGGTGGGAAGAACCTGTCATCTGAACAGGCGGAGTGTGATTGGACATCTGGAATTTCTGAGTGGATATAAGGCAGCCGACACCCTGCAGGGCTGCTGGTGATCCTTTCTGCTCTGAGCTCTTGCATCCAGTTTAGTTCCTGTCTACTAAAAGCTAAGTTTTTGCCCTGCTATTATTCCATGAGATTTTGTCTGTTTTCCTTAGTGTTTGTATTCAGCCAGTCCTGGTTGGGACTGGCTGAATTACATTTTTGTCTCTGATCAGTTGATCTCTGCTCTGTTATCAGAATATACCTGAGTGCTGATATAGTGATTTTGAAGTCTAGCGACTTCAGGGCCTTTTTCCCTATCAGACGGTTGGGACATTTTTGGTAGGGTTTTTTGCGGATTGCAGCCAGCATCTTTTCTGTCCTGTCCTATCTAGTTAGTTGGGCCCCATCATTTGCTCAGCCTGTCTTTCTGTCTGTGTTTGTGTTTTCATCTGTATTTCACCGGCAATACATGTTGGGGGCTGTTTATTTCTTTGGGGGTCTGCTCTGGGGCAGTTTAGATTTCCCCTCTCCATCTTTAGGCTTATGTAGTTCTCCGGCTGTGACGAGGGGTCTAGGGCACCGTAGGAACCCCCCACGGCTACTGTTAGTTGTGGTGTATAGGATCAGGGGTCTGCAATCCGATAGCTACCAACCTCTCCGGTTTTCTGGACTTAGCTTGTATTTTTGTTTTCTCCTCCTCCAGTGACTCATTCATAACAGAATCATCAGCCATACCGCAGATTCTAGGGTACTCAATAGCGGGAAAGAATTGTAAAAAAAAAAAAAAAAGTGTCAGAATTTTTTTTCTGTGTATATTTTTTCCTCTTTCTCTGAGGCCGTAGGGGGAATTTTTTCTCAATGGAGATTAAGCAATTGTCTGATGGTGTGGAGCAGCTTACTGCTGAAGTGCGGGGAATTTCTGCCTATCTTGCTCATTCACATGCTGCTGAACCAAAGATCCCTACTCCTGATGTGTTTTTTGGGGATCGGTCTAAATTTCTGAATTTTAAGAATAATTGTAAATTATTTTTTGCCTTGAAGCCTAACTCATCGGGGAGCTCCGCGCAGAGGGTTAAAATTGTCATCTTTTTGCTGCGCGGCAATCCCCAGGATTGGGCGTTTTCTTTGAAACCTGATGATCCTATTCTGACTGATGTGAATGCATTTTTTTCAGGCCTTGGGGTTGTTGTATGATGAACCTAATGCTATTGATCAGGCTGAATAGGCCCTGTTGGCATTGAGCCAGGGTCAGGATTCTGCAGAGTTGTCCTGTCAAAAATTCCGAAAGTGGGCGGTCCTTACTACCTGGAATGATGGTGCCTTGGCAGCTCTCTTTCGGAAGGGTTTGTCAGAAACCATAAAAGATACTATGGAGGGATTTCCTGTTCCCTCTGGTCTTGACGATTCTATGTCATTAGCCATTCAGGTTGATCGGCGTTTGCGTGAACGCAAAACTGCATGAGAGGTGTTGCCACCTGTTGAACAAATGTCTGAACCTATGCAATGTGATAGTTTTGTCTAGGGCGCAACGTCAGGAGTTCAGAAGGCGTAATAAGCTGTGTTTTTTCTGTGGAGATGCCTCTCATATTATTTCTGTCTGCCCTAAACGAGAGAAACGTTTTGCACACACATTTGCTGTGGGTGGTGTTCAACCTAAGTTTCTTCTGGCAATTACTCTGATCTGCTCCCTGTCCACATTTTCCGCTAAGGCTTTTGTGGATTCGGGAGCAGCTCTGAACCTGATGGACTTGGATTTTGCTAAACGTTGTGGGTTTCCTATGACACCTCTGCGGATGCCTATCCCTTTGAGGGGTATTGATGCTACTCCTTTGGCAAAGAATAAACCTCAGTTTTGGATCCAGGTGGTAATGCGGGTCGCCCCAGACCATCAAGAAAATTGCAGATTTTTGGTGTTGTATACTTTGCATGATACCATCGTTCTGGGCTTTCCCTGGTTGCAAATCCATAATCCAGTTTTGGATTGGAAATCTGTGTCTGTGGTGAGTTGGGGTTGTCGGTGTGCCCTTAGTGACGCTCCTATTTTCTCCACCTCTCCCCAGTCGTATGATGTTCCTGACTATTTGGCTGATTTTTATGATGTATTTAGTGAGAATGAGTCTGCGTCTTTGCCTCCTCATAGGAGTTATGACTGTGCAATTGAGCTGACCCCTGGGTGTAAATTTCCCAAGGGTTGACTTTTCAATTTATCTGTACCCGAGCACGAGGCTATGCGATCCTATATTAAGGAGTCGATGGAGAAGGGTCATATTAGACCATCTTCACCCTTAGGTGCTGTTTTTTTTTTTTTGTGACCAAGAAAGATGGTTCATTAAGGCCTTGTATTGACTATCGTTCCCTCAACAAAATTACTGTTAAATATCAGTATCCGTTACCCCTGATTTCTGATCTATTCTCCAGAGTTAAAGGTGCTTGCTGGTTTACCAAGCGTGACCTCAGGGGGGCGTATAATCTTATTCGCATTAAGCAGGGGGGTGAATGGAAGACGACGGCATTTAATACTCCGGAGGGACATTTTGAGTACCTGGTGATGCCTTTTGGGCTCACTAATGCCCCTTCTGTCTTCCAGTGCTTCATGAATGATATTTTCCGATACTTTGTGGATAAATTTTTGATCATCTATCTGGATGATATTTTGATCTTTTCCAAGGATTGGGACGCTCATGTGGAACATGTTCGGACTGGGTTCCGGATTTTGAGGGAGAATTCCCTGTATGTCAAGGGATCGAAATGCCTTTTTGGTGTACAGAGGATTTCATTTTTGGGATTTATTTTGTCTCCGTCAACTATTGAAATGGACCCGGCCAAGGTACAGGCCATTTATGATTGGGTTCAGCCCACTTCTTTGAAGGCCCTCCTGAAGTTTTTGGGTATTGCTAATTTTTATCGTAAATTTATAGCTAATTTTTCTGGTATTGCCAAACCATTGACTGATTTGACTAAGAAGGGGGATGATGTGCTGAATTGATCTCTGGAGGCTGTTTCTTCCTTTCAGGAGCTGAAGCGAAGGTTCACTTCTGCTCCGGTTTTGCGTCAACCTGATGTCTCACTCCCGTTTCAGGTAGAGGTGGACGCTTCTGAGATTGGTGCAAGAGCTGTTTTGTCCCAAAAAGATCCTGTAACATCTAAAATGAATCCCTGTGCTTTCTTTTCCCAAAAGTTCTCCCCATCCGAACGTAACTATGATGTGGGGAATCGGGAACTGTTAGCCATGAAATGGGCATTTGAGGAGTGGAGACATTGGTTGGAGGGAGCTAAACATCAAGTCGTGGTCCTTACTGACCACAAGAATTTGATTTACCTGGAGTCGGCCAAACGCTTGAATCCTAGACAGGCTAGGTGGGCCTTGTTTTTCACACGTTTTGATTTTGTGGTCTCTTTTCTTCCCGGCACTAAGAATGTCAAGGCAGACGCCCTCTCTAGGAGTTTCTTTGCTGATTCTCCTATTGTGACCAAGCCTGCTACCATCTTAGGTGAGGGGGTAGTTCTTTCTACCATCTCGCCCGATTTGAGACGTGTTCTGGAAGAGTTTCAGGAGGACAAACCTGAGCGTTGTCCCATTGGAAAATTGTATGTTCCTGACCAGTGGAGGAAGAGAGTGATGTCTGAGGTTCATTGCTCTGCATTGGCTGGTCATCCAGGTATTTTTGGTACTAGAGATTTGGTGAGTCGGTCTTTTTGGTGGCCCGCCTTGTCTCGTGATGTCAGGAATTTTGTGCAGTCCTGTGGAACTTGCTCCCGGTCTAAACCTTGTTCTCACTCTAGTGCGTTGTTGATGCCTTTGCCGGTGCCCCGGAGGCCATGGACCCATATTTCAATGGATTTTATCTCTGATATGCCTGTCTCTCAGAGAATGACTGTTATTTGGGTGATTTGTGATAGATTCTCTAAGATGGTCCATCTTGTACCACTCCCTAAGTTGCCATCTTCCTCAGAGTTGGTGCCCTTGTTTTTGCAACAGGTGGTTCACTTGCACGGGATTCCTGAGAACATTGTATCTGACAGAGGAGTTCAGTTTGTTTCTAGATTTTGGAGGACTTTCTGTTCCAAGCTGGGAATTCAGTTGTCCTTCTCCTCTGCGTTTCACCCTCAGACCAATGGGCAGACGGAGAGAACAAACCAGACTTTGGAGTCGTGTTTGAGATGTTTTATTTCTGCTGATCAGGATGATTGGGTTTCATTTTTTCCCTTGGCCGAATTTGCTTTAAATAATAGAGCTAGTTCTGCCACTTTGATGTCACCTTTTTTTTGTAACTTTGGGTTTCATCCTCGATTCTCTTCAGGGCAGGTGGAGTTTTCTGCCTGCCCAGGTGTCGACACTGTGGTGGAGAGAATGCACCAGATCTGGGACCAAGTAGTGGATAAATTGTCTCTCTCCCAGGAAAAGGCCCAGCGGTTTTCCAACCGGCATAGGACCATTGGTCCCCGGTTTAAGGTGGGTGATATGGTTTGGTTGTCATCAAAGAATATCTCTATTAAGGTGGCTTCTCCAAAGTTTAAACCTAGATTTATTGGACCTTACAAGATTTTGGAGATTCTTAATCCTGTCTCTTTTCGATTGGCTCTTCCTGTTACATTCAAGATCCATAACTTGTTTCATAAGTCTCTGTTAAAGAGGTTTGTTCAGCCAGTAGTTCCTGTGGTGGCCTGTATTGGTTGAAGGTAATGTGGAATATGAGGTTGAGAAGATATTGGATTCTTGTCTGGCTAGACGGAGACTCCAGTATTTGGTTAAATGGAAGGGTTATGGCCAGGAGGATAATTCTTGGGTCCCTGCATCCAATATTCATGCCAAAAGATTGGTTCGTGCTTTTGATCGGGCCCATCCTGATCACCTTGGTGGCGTGGATGAGGGTTCGGTGACCCCTCCACAAGGGGGAGGTACTGTTGTGAGTTCATTCTCCCCTTCACCTTTGATGTCTGATGAACTCCCTCTGCTGGTGAAGAGAGGTAGTGAAATTGATTGGGATGGGAAGAACCTGTCATCTGAACAGGCGGAGTGTGATTGGACATCTGGATTTTCTGAGTGGCCAGCACGTGAGAAGGCCAAATCAGCCAACGCATGAGGTCAGCACGCAAATAGGCAAGTAGGCAAGCACGCAAGTAGGCCAGCATGCAAAAAGGCCAGCACAACCAGCACGTGGGAAATCCAGCAAGCAAGAAGGCCAGAAAAATCCACCTATATGATAGTTTTAACCAATATTCAAGGACCCTGGTTCTGTTAAAAATCTGAAGCCTTATTCCAGTGTCCTAACAAAAAAAATAAAAATAAAGCGCTATCCAGAAACAACATCTGTTTATAAAATATCAGACTGCTTTCTAGGTTATACAAGTATACGGTATATAATGAGTGGTCATATGAGGAGGGGGCATGACATGAAGGGATAGGGTCTTACATATCTGGTACAGTCGCCAGATGTACTATGGCTATTTGGACGCGTTCTTACATCATTCTCTAGTTTAGTCGTTTTGTTTTTACAATATCTGTTCTTTGTCTTCAGACTCGGGAAGTGTGGACAGAAAACACTGACATTTCTCTCCAGTTATGTCATTGTTTGATCTTCTTGAGTACACAGGTGTGGTACACAAAGGTAAACACGCTATAAGACAGCCGTACCTTACTAATGGTGTTTGTGTTTAGAGCCTTTGCTAAGCTGTAAAGGAAATATGGGAACTGGGTTGCAGAAAGTTATTAGACAAATACCCATTGCTTTAGTCATGTTGTCAGTTGGTATAGGCAAGTATGGAAAATAAAGGTGAGGGGTCTGATGGTGACTGCCCCACTGACAGATGGCATAGTTATGACTTGGGCCATAACAGTTATCAGACTCCCAAAAAGTTTCTGCAGTTCACCTTGAACTGTTGAATTAGTCTCTTAGTCTCTTCCCCCAACAGCTCTGGTGGCAGCTTAATTTCCTTAGTAATGAAACATTAGTGCATGTTGAAATCCAACATGCTCAACTTATTTTTCCCTTTACTTTGAGAGAAAATCCAGACGCCTCATACTATAATGGTACCATCAGATCAAAATGTATTTGCAACTTTATTTAGAAGTATCTATGTTTCTTCCTGTTATTTACTCTTTAATTTCAGTGCTGTGCCAGATGACAAAGGAGAAAAGTTTATGAAAAACCTTGACCAATAGTGGCTGTTACTGGGTGGGGTGGAGGTCTTGGGTGAAGAAGGGGTATTCCCAGGAGGAATTAGGGGTAAGCCTCTAATATTTGTATGCTACTATCATCTCTAATATTGGCAAGTAGGAACCTGTATTCTGTGATTTTTTCTATACAGGGTGAGGGGGAGTGACTGGTGTTACATGTGAAGGTCATTGCATGTCTCCCTCAGGATGCGCACGGAGGCGTATTGAGGCCATGATAGTGCTTTGCAGTTACACAGGCGTAGCTGTGGTTGCAATACAGGAAAAACAAGTGAGTATAGGTCTTGGACATGATGGTTGACCAAGGCAGACTTAGGGAAAACCTTCTCTGGATTTTGGTGTTTTGAAAAAGACTGCAGATAGTAGTGTTGCAGTCTGTTTCATTCCGGGCCAGGTTTTCCATGTGGTTGAAGGCCACAGCTTGCTAGTTAAAAAGCCTGCAGTATAGGGGTTTGGGTGTGTCAGGGTCAGTGCCAGTCTGGTGTTTGGAGGAGTACATCTGCGTGAGGAAACACAGGCCAGTGGAGCCAAACAGCTGAAAAGTCTGGCACCCACAGCGTACACAGTGGTGCAGTCACCCACGCAAACGGTCAGAGGAGGACTGTAAACTGGAGGATATGGTTCCCGGCTGTGATCCAGAGGATATCATGAACTGTGTAATGCTGGGAGTAGAACATTAACACGGCGGTGCAGTCGCCCACGGCAACAGGTCCCAGGTGGTGGACTGGCATATTTAGTGACTGTAATCCAGAGGATACGTGTCGGCGGCGAATCGGAGGTGGACTGTCTTGGTCCCTGCTGCGATCCGGAAGTGGACTGTCCTATTTCCTGGCTGAGAACCAGAGGATATCATGTGCTGCATTTTGTGAGCCTCAGCACTACAAGGGCTCCCAGATTGCATCTACAGAGTAGTCAGAGACTGGCAAAGACTGAATTAATTAATCAAGCCAGGAACAGAAATAGAGTAATGATTCAAGTACAAAATCAGAATGAAAGCTAGACAATAAATGGAACAGTGACTCCACATACAACTGCTCCGTAGATGGAGGAAACCTTGGGGACCCCATTTTTCCTGTATAATGGGGTCCCAGCAGTTAGACACATATTAATCAGTAGAATTGAGCAAGAAGACTTGTGATGATGGCATGTCCATGTCCAATCCTTTATGTCCTTGGCTTTCCATCCTCTGACTTTGACATCACGACATTGCAGCGTGATACACTTCATGATGGTGCGTGAGGTTTAGTGTCTAGACATCACTCCACCTCATGATGTTGTGAAGCCCAACAAATGCCAGAGGTGCCCATGATGCCAAGGTGAATATGTTGGCTACAGAAGTGAAAATTACACTGGTTCAGGTGTAACATGGTGCGGTGCTATGAATGAGTCACCGGAGGAGGAGAAAACAAAAATGCAAGCTAAGTCCAGAAAACCGGAGAGGTTGGTAGCTATCGGATTGCAGACCCCTGATCCTATACACCACAACTAACAGTAGCTGTGGGGGGTTCCTACGGTGCCCTAGACCCCTTGTCACAGCCGGAGAACTACATAAGCCTAAAGAAGGAAAGGGGAAATCTAAACTGCCCCAGAGCATACCCCAAAGCAATAGACAGCCCCCAACATGTATTGCCAGTGAAATACAGATGAAAACACAAACACAGACAAAAAGACAGGCTGAGCAAATGATGGGGCCCAACTAACTAGATAGGACAGGACAGAAAGGATGCTGGCTGCAATCCGCAAAAAACCCTACCAAAAATGTCCCAACCGTCTGATAGGGAAAAAGGCCCTGAAGTCGCTAGACTTCAAAATCACTATATCAGCACTCAGGTATATTCTGATAACAGAGCAAAGAGATCAGCTGATCAGAGACAAAAATGTAATTCAGCCAGTCCCAACCAGGACTGGCTGAATACAAACACTAAGGAAACCAGACAAAATCTCATGGAATAATAGCAGGGCAAAAACTTAGCTTTTAGTAGACAGGAACTAAACTGGATGCAAGAGCTCAGAGCAGAAAGGATCACCAGCAGCCCTGCAGGGCGTCGGCTGCCTTATATCCACTCAGAAAATCCAGATGTCCAATCACACTCCGCCTGTTCAGATGACAGGTTCTTCCCATCCCAATCAATTTCACTACCTCTCTTCACCAGCAGAGGGAGTTCATCAGACATCAAAGGTGAAGGGGAGAATGAACTCACAACAGTACCTCCCCCTTGTGGAGGGGTCACCGAACCCTCATCCACGCCACCAAGGTGATCAGGATGGGCCCGATCAAAAGCACGAACCAATCTTTTGGCATGAATATCGGATGCAGGGACCCAAGAATTATCCTCCTGGCCATAACCCTTCCATTTAACCAAATACTGGAGTCTCCGTCTAGCCAGACAAGAATCCAATATCTTCTCAACCTCATATTCCACATTACCTTCAACCAATACAGGCCACCACAGGAACTACTGGCTGAACAAACCTCTTTAACAGAGACTTATGAAACAAGTTATGGATCTTGAATGTAACAGGAAGAGCCAATCGAAAAGAGACAGGATTAAGAATCTCCAAAATCTTGTAAGGTCCAATAAATCTAGGTTTAAACTTTGGAGAAGCCACCTTAATAGAGATATTCTTTGATGACAACCAAACCATATCACCCACCTTAAACCGGGGACCAATGGTCCTATGCCGGTTGGAAAACCGCTGGGCCTTTTCCTGGGAGAGAGACAATTTATCCACTACTTGGTCCCAGATCTGGTGCATTCTCTCCACCACAGTGTCGACACCTGGGCAGGCAGAAAACTCCACCTGCCCTGAAGAGAATCGAGGATGAAACCCAAAGTTACAAAAAAAAGGTGACATCAAAGTGGCAGAACTAGCTCTATTATTTAAAGCAAATTCGGCCAAGGGAAAAACTGAAACCCAATCATCCTGATCAGCAGAAATAAAACATCTCAAACACGACTCCAAAGTCTGGTTTGTTCTCTCCGTCTGCCCATTGGTCTGAGGGTGAAACGCAGAGGAGAAGGACAACTGAATTCCCAGCTTGGGACAGAAAGTCCTCCAAAATCTAGAAACAAACTGAACTCCTCTGTCAGATACAATGTTCTCAGGAATCCCGTGCAAGTGAACCACCTGTTGCAAAAACAAGGGCACCAACTCTGAGGAAGATGGCAACTTAGGGAGTGGTACAAGATGGACCATCTTAGAGAATCTATCACAAATCACCCAAATAACAGTCATTCTCTGAGAGACAGGCATATCAGAGATAAAATCCATTGAAATATGGGTCCATGGCCTCCGGGGCACCGGCAAAGGCATCAATAACGCACTAGAGTGAGAACAAGGTTTAGACCGAGAGCAAGTCCCACAGGACTGCACAAAATTCCTGACATCACGAGACAAGGCGGGCCACCAAAAAGACCGACTCACCAAATCTCTACTACCAAAAATACCTGGATGACCAGCCAATGCAGAGCAATGAACCTCAGACATCACTCTCTTCCTCCACTGGTCAGGAACATACAATTTTCCAATGGGACAACGCTCAGGTTTGTCCTCCTGAAACTCTTCCAGAACACGTCTCAAATCGGGCGAGATGGCAGAAAGAACTACCCCCTCACCTAAGATGGTAGCAGGCTTGGTCACAATAGGAGAATCAGCAAAGAAACTCCTAGAGAGGGCGTCTGCCTTGACATTCTTAGTGCCGGGAAGAAAAGAGACCACAAAATCAAAACGTGTGAAAAACAAGGCCCACCTAGCCTGTCTAGGATTCAAGCGTTTGGCCGACTCCAGGTAAATCAAATTCTTGTGGTCAGTAAGGACCACGACTTGATGTTTAGCTCCCTCCAACCAATGTCTCCACTCCTCAAATGCCCATTTCATGGCTAACAGTTCCCGATTCCCCACATCATAGTTACGTTCGGATGGGGAGAACTTTTGGGAAAAGAAAGCACAGGGATTCATTTTAGATGTTACAGGATCTTTTTGGGACAAAACAGCTCCTGCACCAATCTCAGAAGCGTCCACCTCTACCTGAAACGGGAGTGAGACATCAGGTTGACGCAAAACCGGAGCAGAAGTGAACCTTCGCTTCAGCTCCTGAAAGGAAGAAACAGCCTCCAGAGATCAATTCAGCACATCATCCCCCTTCTTAGTCAAATCAGTCAATGGTTTGGCAATACCAGAAAAATTAGCTATAAATTTACGATAAAAATTAGCAATACCCAAAAACTTCAGGAGGGCCTTCAAAGAAGTGGGCTGAACCCAATCATAAATGGCCTGTACCTTGGCCGGGTCCATTTCAATAGTTGACGGAGACAAAATAAATCCCAAAAATGAAATCCTCTGTACACCAAAAAGGCATTTCGATCCCTTGACATACAGGGAATTCTCCCTCAAAATCCGGAACCCAGTCCGAACATGTTCCACATGAGAGTCCCAATCCTTGGAAAAGATCAAAATATCATCCAGATAGATGATCAAAAATTTATCCACAAAGTATCGGAAAATATCATTCATGAAGCACTGGAAGACAGAAGGGGCATTAGTGAGCCCAAAAGGCATCACCAGGTACTCAAAATGTCCCTCCGGAGTATTAAATGCCGTCTTCCATTCACCCCCCTGCTTAATGCGAATAAGATTATACGCCCCCCTGAGGTCACGCTTGGTAAACCAGCAAGCACCTTTACCTCTGGAGAATAGATCAGAAATCAGGGGTAACGGATACTGATATTTAACAGTAATTTTGTTGAGGGAACGATAGTCAATACAAGGCCTTAATGAACCATCTTTCTTGGTCACAAAAAAAAAAAAACAGCACCTAAGGGTGAAGATGGTCTAATATGACCCTTCTCCATCGACTCCTTAATATAGGATCGCATAGCCTCGTGCTCGGGTACAGATAAATTGAAAAGTCAACCCTTGGGAAATTTACACCCAGGGGTCAGCTCAATTGCACAGTCATAACTCCTATGAGGAGGCAAAGACGCAGACTCATTCTCACTAAATACATCATAAAAATCAGCCAAATAGTCAGGAACATCATACGACTGGGGAGAGGTGGAGAAAATAGGAGCGTCACTAAGGGCACACCGACAACCCCAACTCACCACAGACACAGATTTCCAATCCAAAACTGGATTATGGATTTGCAACCAGGGAAAGCCCAGAACGATGGTATCATGCAAAGTATACAACACCAAAAATCTGCAATTTTCTTGATGGTCTGGGGCGACCCGCATTACCACCTGGGTCCAAAACTGAGGTTTATTCTTCGCCAAAGGAGTAGCATCAATACCCCTCAAAGGGATAGGCGTCCGCAGAGGTGTCATAGGAAACCCACAACGTTTAGCAAAATCCAAGTCCATCAGGTTCAGAGCTGCTCCCGAATCCACAAAAGCCTTAGCGGAAAATGTGGACAGGGAGCAGATCAGAGTAATTGCCAGAAGAAACTTAGGTTGAACACCACCCACAGCAAATGTGTGTGCAAAACGTTTCTCTCGTTTAGGGCAGACAGAAATAATATGAGAGGCATCTCCACAGAAAAAACACAGCTTATTACGCCTTCTGAACTCCTGACGTTGCGCCCTAGACAAAACTATCACATTGCATAGGTTCAGACATTTGTTCAACAGGTGGCAACACCTCTCGTGCAGTTTTGCGTTCACGCAAACGCCGATCAACCTGAATGGCTAATGACATAGAATCGTCAAGACCAGAGGGAACAGGAAATCCCTCCATAGTATCTTTTATGGTTTCTGACAAACCCTTCCGAAAGAGAGCTGCCAAGGCACCATCATTCCAGGTAGTAAGGACCGCCCACTTTCAGAATTTTTGAAAGGACAACTCTGCAGAATCCTGACCCTGGCTCAATGCCAACAGGGCCTATTCAGCCTGATCAATAGCATTAGGTTCATCATACAACAACCCCAAGGCCTGAAAAAATGCATTCACATCAGTCAGAATAGGATCATCAGGTTTCAAAGAAAACGCCCAATCCTGGGGATTGCCGCGCAGCAAAAAGATGACAATTTTTACCCGCTGCACGGAGCTCCCCGATGAGTTAGGCTTCAAGGCAAAAAATAATTTACGATTATTCTTAAAATTCAGAAATTTAGACCGATCCCCAAAAAACACATCAGGAGTAGGGATCTTTGGTTCAGCAGCATGTGAATGAGCAAGATAGGCGGAAATTCCCCGCACTTCAGCAGTAAGCTGCTCCACACCATCAGACAATTGCTTAATCTCCATTGAGAAAAAATTCCCCCTACGGCCTCAGAGAAAGAGGAAAAAATATACACAAAAAAAAAAAATTCTGACACTTTTTTTTTTTTTTTTTTTTTTTTTTTACAATTCTTTCCCGCTATTGAGTACCCTAGAATCTGCAGGATGGCTGGTGATTCTGTTATGAATGAGTCATTGGAGGAGGAGAAAACAAAAATACAAGCTAAGTCCAGAAAACCGGAGAGGCTGGTAGCTATCGGATTGCAGACCCCTGATCCTATACACCACAACTAACAGTAGCCGTGGGGGGTTCCTACGGTGCCCTAGACCCCTCGTCACAGCCGGAGAACTACATAAGCCTAAAGATGGAATGGGGAAATCTAAACTGCCCCAGAGCAGACCCCCAAAGCAATAAACAGCCCCCAACATGTATTGCCGGTGAAATACAGATGAAAACACAGACAGAAAGACAGGCTGAGCAAATGATGGGGCCCAACTAACTAGATAGGACAGGACAGAAAGGATGCTGGCTGCAATCCGCAAAAAACCCTACCAAAAATGTCCCAACCGTCTGATAGGGAAAAAGGCCCTGAAGTCGCTAGACTTCAAAATCACTATATCAGCACTCAGGTATATTCTGATAACAGAGCAGAGATCAACTGATCAGAGACAAAAATGTAATTCAGCCAGTCCCAACCAGGACTGGCTGAATACAAACACTAAGGAAAACAGACAAAATCTCATGGAATAATAGCAGGGCAAAAACTTAGCTTTTAGTAGACAGGAACTAAACTGGATGCAAGAGCTCAGAGCAGAAAGGATCACCA
Source organism: Dendrobates tinctorius (assembly GCF_039654945.1). Classification (NCBI taxonomy): domain Eukaryota; kingdom Metazoa; phylum Chordata; class Amphibia; order Anura; family Dendrobatidae; genus Dendrobates; species Dendrobates tinctorius. Next base: position 4,961,906 of record NW_027361695.1, on the reverse strand, counting down.
GCAGCCCTGCAGGGTGTCGGCTGCCTTATATCCATTCAGAAATTCCAGATGTCCAATCACACTCCGCCTGTTCAGATGACAGGTTCTTCCCACCCCAATCAATTTCACTACCTCTCTTCACCAGCAGAGGGAGTTCATCAGACATCAAAGGTGAAGGGGAGAATGAACTCACAACAGTGCGGGGTGTGAGGGGTGCCAGGGCCGTAGTCGTGGCCCACTATGATAGCTGCTTAGGCGTACCCTGGCCACCCGCCACATACACACACAAAGTCCCTCTGACTCAATTGACTGGCCCTCAGAGTCCTCCTTGAGATGGCGGGGGTTCCTTGCTTCGCTTACTTGACAAAGACAAGCAGAGTCCAAGTCCAACTTCAAACAGTTAACTACTCAACACTTGACACAGCTCGTCCAGTTCATATACGGATACAGCACACAGTTCCTTACAGTTTGACACACTCTGTCCCTGTGCTGTCTCTTGCCTCCACTGGAATGCTGCCAGGTCGCACCATACTTCCCAGCACCTCAGCTATCCATCTGAACAGCTTTAGGAGTTCCCGGTCCGTTTTGCCCCAGACACTCAGGTGTCTGCGTATGTAGCCGACGGTCTTCATGATGTAGCTGTCCTGCATTCCTTCTCTTTTCTGGTGTCCACTACTCTTAAGCCCTGGACGAGCTGGGCTCCTTGATTAACATTATGGGGTCCACCCACCCTGTCAGGGCTCCCAGACCCTACTGACTAAATTGCCGGTAACTTGCTGGCTTACCCACGGTTGGCCCTTCCTATGTTGACTAGTTGCTATCCTTCTACTATTATCTACTTACTACTCATTTGTTGGCCTTCTCACGTGCTAGCCTTCTCACATGCTGGTCTTCTCGCGTGCTGGCCTTCTTGTATGCTGCCCTACTCGCTTGCTGGCCTTCTCACATGCTGGCCTACTTGCGTGTTGGCCTACTCATTTGTTGGCCTTCAAGCGTGTTAGCCTTCTCGCGTGCTGGTCTTCTTGTATGCTGCCCTACTCGCTTGCTGGCCTTATTGTTTAATGGCCTTCTCACGTGTTGGTTGTGTTTTGCCCTTCTTGTGTGCTGATCTTCTTGCATGAGGACCCTGCAGGCCTTTACAAAACTTATTTATGTGGGTCACTTTGCATAGAATTCTTGATGGGCATCTTGTATACTGTTCATGCTGGACATGTTTGTGGTACCAAAGTAGATAGAAAGATTATCTCTGACAGAATGGCCAGGAAGGGTTTAAGAAAAGTTAATAGTGCCGGTCCAGGAGTGGGAAAATAGTAGATCCTCATTGATGCTAAGAGTTCCCTGGAAAGGATGGAACAGGGTGAAGGGACTGCGCCTGTCCAGCCAATGGCCTTAATATATCTCTTAAGGGGGCTTTATAGAACTTGTGATAATGATAACCCATCATGAGGACTGGCTATCATTGGGTGTTGCATCTATACCTATTGTCAATCAGTGCCAGAACTCCACAACGCTGTGCGAGGGTACTGCAGCTCTGCTATCATTTACTGCAAGAGGAGCTGAGCTGCAGACTGTAGTACTCAAGAATAGATGCTGCACAATACATGAAGTTGTGTTATTATGGCTCCATACAGTGAACATTAGGATGTCAGGTGTCGGACCTCAACGAATTTGATATTGATTACTTTTCACAAGCATTGGCCATCAATATTTAGCCACTGTAAAACCACTTTTTTTAAATATATTGATTTTTTTTTTTACCACATTTGTGTTTTTTCCGGATCATGGTGGCCTACACCCATACTGATCAAGCTGTTCTCCTCTTATACTGGTCCCACTCTTCTTGTATCGTGGTCATTTTGGCCTTCCCTGCATTAGCACCTCTCTTGTACATGTGATTTCATCTCCTTTTGATAAACTTGTGCTGTGCACCATTTGATTGACACTTAAAAAGAATCATTGATCTTCATTTCACCAGCGTTCGCTTCTTCACTACATGGTTGACATATCAAAAAATGGATGTAAGATCTCCAGCCTTAATGTTGTCCAATCCTTACATGATTTTTTAATTCGGTTTCCATTATTTTATATGATTAAAATTGCAACAAGGCGACATTTTAATAAATATGCAAGAAATCTGCCAGAATTTGTGGATGTTCCCTTTCATCACTTCGCCACCTGTGGCCATTCACCTGAAAAAGTCATGATTCATGCAAACACTATGACAGCCGCAGTACAAATATTATTGCACCTGATCAGAACATATATTTTATTTTTTAATAACTGCACTTGCAGGCTCCAGAGGACAAGAGATTCAAGGTTTCCTGTGTTTATTGGATCAAGTGGATCCAGATTTTTAATTTGCTCTTTATAGGGAATGTGTAAGCTGTAAAAATTCCAATTTGCTGAAATTTTGCAAGAAAATTTGATTTGAGTTAAATTGATTTCATGTGAATCAAACGTGCATTACGATGTTATGCGGTCTTGCGTGTCTCATCTTCTCCTTTCCATTAATGGAGGCATGTCTTTTCAGTGGCGTAACGAGCGTATGATGGGTCCCAGTGGAATATTTAGACCTGTCCTCCTTTTATGTTGGTCAGATGTATGGGTAATTGTTGCGTTTTAACTCCTAAAAGGACATATATGTTTCCACCACTCCCCCATCATGTAGTTATGTCCCCCATCCTGTCTCCATCCTGATCTACAAGTCTCCCATTCTGGGCCCCTGAATGGTAAAAGGTCCCCCATTCTAATTCCATCCTGGTATATATATTCCCCCTTCCTAGTACATATGTTCCCCCATCCTGGGCCCCTTCCCAGTGGCGGATTAAGTGGACTATGGGCCCGGGGCTGTTCATAAAACCTGGGCCCCTGTACCCCCCTTCCCAGGAAAACATTTTCTGTCCAAATTTTGTGGCTCTTCTCACAAAAACACTGCATATGCTGATTTTTAGGTATACAAATTGTAACATTTATTAGACCATAAAAACAAAGAAAAATTACTTTTTTTCTCACAAGAAATTGTATTGTATGGCCAAACAATATAAATAATATTAAATATTCCTCAAAATCAACAGTCAAAATATAATGATGGGCTATAAAACCGGGACACAAAGTGTAGGGAAGAACCCAGGTGCGCACCCTGAGGAACAACCCCGTTATCCCATGCTAAAGTGCTTACCCATCATGTGCTCCAGGACAAGTGCAGCGCCGCCACCAGCGCAAGTGCAGCGTGGCGGCACTGCACTGAGGCTGGAGGCTCCAGCCTCCAGGGCAAGTGCAGCGCCGCCACGCTGCACTTGCGCTGGTGGCGGCGCTGCACTTGTCCTGGAGCACATGATGGGTAAGCACTTTAGCATGGGATAACGGGGTTGTTCCTCAAATAAATTTCTTACATTTCTAAAATATTTTGGACTTTCACTCCATTTTTTTGTGTTAACATATAAGTTACACTTAGGCTGTGTGCACACGCAACGGATTAGGTGCGGATTCATCCGCGCGGATTTTGTAAAATCCGCAGGTGAAACCGCAGGTCAAAATACCTGCGGTTTTACCTGCGGATGTCAAAAACCACTGCGGAACCGCAGCAAAATCCGCAGTGTGTGCACACAGCCTTACACAGGCTGCCTGCCTGCGGCTGCCTGGCTGCTGTGTGTGTGAGTGTGACTTAAGTTGTGAGTGACACTGAGTGGAAGGAAGCTGCCCGCAGGGAGAGCTCAGCAGCTGACTGAGCATGGAGGCAGCCGCATAATGCATTGGAGGGAGCAGCCAGGGAGGCTGGGGAGAGGCAGAGCATGGAGGCAGCCTCATAATGCATTGGAGCCGGGAGCAGCCAGGGAGGCTGGGGAGAGGCAGAGCATGGAGGCAGCCGCATAAATTGCATAATGCATTGGATTGGAGGGAGCAGCCAGGGAGGCTGGGGAGAGGCAGAGCATCCTCCTCCCAAATGGTGACGGTGAGTGACCCACCTGCGCTAGCCGCTGCCAAAATCTCCTGGGCTGAGCCTGATATACTCTCTCTTCTCTCCTCACTGTGCCTCGGCCGGCCGCCTCCACGCTTCTCTCCCGAGTCCCGGCCACAGCACAGAGAGAGGAGGAATTTCTGCTCCTGCCGTGCTGCGCCGCCCCCACACACGTGCCGCCTGGGACTGCCCGCCCCCCTTCCAAGTTCCTACGCCACTGGGCGGCAGCGGGCGGCTCACACCGACCGGATTGGCCCCTGCCCTGGGCCCCCAAAAAACCTTGGGCCCAGGGCGACTGCCCCATCCGCCCCTATTAAGATCCGCCATTGCCCCTTCCTGATATATAGCAGGAGCAAGAAGACAGCAGCATCTGATTTCTCCTACTCCTGCACTGATTAAAAGCACTTCACCTTCGTATTAAACTGTGTAAATTTATTTTGGCAGTGCAGGGGTTAATCTGCTCTGTGGAGAGCTCCTGGAGAGTTTAGGTTCTCAGCTTTGCACTGTTATCCTCTCCCATCCCCTATATAATCTGGACCCTGGCTAGCACTCATTGACAAAGATAGCTTATGTTGCATGGCTGGAGGTTGTTGGTTATCATTGGATAAGGTGTTTGGTAGATTTATCTGTGACTGTTGCCAGGTTTTGAGTGTGTGATTCCTTTTCCTTCTCCTACTTTGGCTTTACCTCATCCTCCACTCCTCAGTGCATATCACTGTTATATGTGTGAGTATATTTGTATGTTTGGTATTTTTTGTTACCCCTCTTCGCATTGCCTTGTTAAACTGGTTGGAGTTTTACAGTACACTACTACTCCAGGGTGGGAGAAGGTTACAGACTGAGGGCAGATTCAGGAGCTAAGGCAAGGAATGCGGCCACAGCGTCTTCACCATCAGAAGTAATCCGAGGAGCACGGCGTGCTAGGGCTACAAGAAACTCCATAATTGGATGTGTTTAAAAAATTAAAATGTTCCTGGTGCTGAGATAATTTTATAAATGTGCCCCTATTGTTTACTGTGTAATGGCTGTGTCTGACCGCACAGGAATATAGTCTGATCATACTGTGGCGCCCTCAGGGGGGGTATGGTCACCACAGTGGCATTACCTTCTTCCTAGGGAGTGTGATGTCATGCTTGGAAGCAATGAAGAATCTCTCTGTCAGGTAAATCAGCACACAGCACAGTTCCCACTCCAGGCCAGCAGAGGGAGCTCTGAACCAAACTGGGGGAAGAGCTACTCTCTGGGGCCAGGAAGGGGGAAGTTAGTTGAGTTCGTGTGGAGAGGAAACGTGTGTGGACATGTAGAGATGAGCTGGAGGATTGAGCAGAATTCAGGCTCACTTCTAGCTGTAGTGCATGGTCCGGAGTCCGGTATCCGAGGTTGTATGGATGCTGATGGACCTACAGCAGAAACCGAAGGAACAAACGGCTGTAAATGCTCTGTTCCCAACTAAGGCACAGCAGCAACTTGTGTGAGCCAAAAAGAGGAGGCTACGGCTGCCTGACATACGAGGGGAGTTCTAAAAGAGAGCAACCAAGAGGAACTTGAGTGTAACTCAGTACTGCAAGTACCTCAGATAAGCGCTAGGAAGGAGACTACACAACCCATCTGCATAGAGACATTCCTAAGTTGTTTCCAGGCTTATCAACTCCTGTTCCATCTGTAATCTGGATCCTGAACTGTACTTACAAAGCAAAGTAAAGGTAAAGGAAACTGCACCCTGTTGTCATTGCCTTCTTCCTGCAACCCCTTCAGCACTGCTACATCTCTGTGCCTAACACTGTACCCTCTTCCTCAACACCTATTACTACTGCCCTGGGACTATAGCTCTACCTGTGGGGAGCTATCACATCTTGTTGCCCTATACCATCTGTCCCAGAGGATCTGCACTGCAGCGTCGGCTTAACCCCTTCATTGCCGAGCACCACAGGTGGCGTCACGTATCATCCACCTATAAACTTTATTCAGCTACGTTTCACCCCTTTTTCATGGATGCCCAGGGCCACGGACCGGGTCACCGCCACTGTGACACCTCCCTCTGAGACACTGGCCAGGTACCGAGTAACCCCACTGCCCCAGCGGGCGATACAATACCACAACTCCTGGGTGGGGGGAGAGGAGGAAGCAAAAAGGTATACAGACGTTAGTACAGGGGATCACAGTCGATTCTTTTTTTAAGGCAAAATGTTTAAAAATATGCAGTGAAATGTTCTACTCACAAAAAGAATTAGCTGTGATCCCCTGCTGTAGTGTCTGTATACTCTCTTTTGCTTCCTCCCTTGCCCAGGAGCTCTGGTATAATCAGACCATGTCCCTGTACGCGAAGACACGGCCATTGCACACAACAGGGAGACATTTTTTTAAGATTATCTCAGCACAGGAACATTTTTTTTATAACATCCAATTGTGGAAATTATATTTATTCCAAGATCTATTGATTAAAATGTACTTTTGACCGTGGCACATTCTGCCTTCATTATAAAAATACCCCTGTGGCGGCAACTTTTTTTTACCTTTCCCATAAATTTCACCCGAAAGCCATATATCCCCAACTTTTTGTGAGTAGTGTATGTTCCCCATTTTGCCGCTGTTCTTTAACACACAAAAAAACAAACTATTCTTTTTTCCTTCCTCCGTTCCCACGAAGCGCGGCATGTGTCCTCTTCTGTAGCTGGCGCAGAAACCGGCAGTTGACTTCAGCGTTCAAGTGATAGGCAGGGCATGATGTCATTGCCATGTGCAGCCAGTGACGTGTACACTGATTTCAGCTGCCGGCGGCATGTATAGCGGTGCAGGGACCTGGCCGCAATGCATTTCAGATGGACTTGCATCTAGCTGAAATATGCGCTGGCGGGCCACCATCCTCACTCAAGGACTGGTTGAGATTTATACTCTCCTGCGTCTTCGTTTTACAGGGAACCTGTCGTTAGACTCATTAGAAACTCTGCAGTGTTTCAGAATAAAATATACCTGGCTCCAGTGGCACAGCCAGGCTCTAATGCACAATGGCTAGCATTGCGAGCAACAATTTAACAGATTTGGCTTTTTATTCTAAAAAGAAGCAAAAAAAGACATTTTTAATTTTGCGTTTGGAAGAATTTGGTGCGAAATGTAACGAATGCCAAAAAAAAAAATAAAGAAAAGTGACTTAAAAAAAAAAAAAAGCACTAAAGAATCGTTAAGCATCTCTCATCAGCAATCTAAAACAAAAAGTGGCTGAACAGTTAATACCTTCGGCACGTAATCATTTACATTTCGAAGGCACAAAAAAAATTACATACATCCCCGTAGCCATTTCACAAAATCATCCGTCTATTTTTCATCAAATGGCCAATTGTTGGAGCCCCAGACATAATATATAAAAAGGATGATCAAACATTAGCACAAGATCAAGACAAGGAGACATGAGGTAATCAAACTATACTCCTATTAAAAATGGCGGACACATTGTAGCGCCATAGCAAGTCATTAAAGTGAATAGAAGAAAAGGGGTCACGGGTCAGACTCATTGCGAATACATTACTGGATGAAATCTTACCTGCTATAAAACAGATTTCTAGGAAAAATTGTCAGAATTGGAACTAATGAATTCTGCCATTGTCTAAGACATCTTGAAGGAAAACAGTGAGTTGGATTTTTTTTTATTTTTTTCCGTCTTCTTTGTGCTTTTTTTTTTTTTTTGTGTTCCTTTTTTTTGTGTCTTCTTTGCCTTCAAAGTATGACAACAAACGCCCACATCGCAAATGTCAATAGACCACTTCTCAGTACACGGAGAACCAGACGACAAGTGGATCGCTCGGCTGTTCACAGCAGCACGGCAGAAAGCTTTTACGGAGCCATCTGCACGTTCCTCCTGGTTGGAGAAAACCCTATGAAGAAACAGGTCCGCAACAGTGTGAAAACTAATAAATGTATCCTGGTAAACATATGGAAATGCAGAAACACCTTACCTATAGGGTTTATGTATCTGGAAAATATGTTACCAGTCAATATGTAAAGCAGAAAAGCATGCTGATAGTATCAACCAAACAACATGAATTCCATATGATATCCCGCAAAATACTACTATACATAAAGAAACTTTGAAATTGATTTTTGTCATTTTTTTTCTTCAAATATATATACATCCTCCTGTCTGACAGCTAGTCTAGTACACTTCCAGATCCACCTCAATTTTTCCTTTCTGTCACTCATGCAACTGAACATATCTTTTGATGTTTATCATGATATAATCATTATACAATGATTAGATGCAGAGTTATAAAACTCCTGACTCACACTGACAATTTCTAGAAGTGCTGTGTGCAGAATCCCCAGTGTTAGCCAACCCTGTTTACTCTGCCTTCTGCTTGTAAGAGCTGACAAGGAGAATCCGATCTCAAGCAAGAGGCAGGGAGATGGGCAGAAGCTGTATCACACAGGATACACCACGACAATTCAGTGCGAGCAAAGACAATAGCAGTTTTATATCTTTGCTGCATTCAAGTCTTCAATGGGGGAACCATATCCCAGTATGGCAGACAACATTGAGATGCATAAAAACTAAAATTAGTGTTACCTATTTTAGATGTCCATCCCCAGAATGGCTCTATAATCTTTTATAAAAAGTCAATTTCCACCCACGTAACCTGATTGATGGATCCTCTGTGTCCCTCCTCTCTGCCGCTTCCAGTATTTTCTACAAGGCACTATTTCTCTTCTCCCTGTATAACAAGAATAGGTCTGGGAAATGGATATGGCTTTGTTTGTAGCTGGAATTTAGTAGAAGCCCCCTGTCTACACTACCAGTTGCCATAAATTAAATTAAATCTAGTCCAAGATTCCGCTGTATATATTCACACTCGATTTGGTAGAGCGTGCATATATTCTGAATTGACAGAGCAGTAACTTATCTTCCCTGAAAACGAAAAGATAATACATGTCGAAATCCAACAGCCTGATCCTTTTTTTTTTTTTCCTCGGACATCTGCTGTGAAGGAAGGTTGGACCCCTTTATTTTTATAACAATATATATTGAACTGCTTGACCACAAATTGTATAAAATATAGCCCCCCTGACCACAGGGGCTGATTTCTGTGATTAGTTTTAGTTAAATTCCTTATTTTTTTCAAATTTGAACGATGTATTGTATTTTTCGGATTATAAGACGCTCTGGTTTGTAAGACGCGCCCCAAATTTTGAGGAGAAAAATAAGAATTTTTTTTAATGGCGGTGCTTATAATCCATGCGTCTTATTGGTTACCAGGGGTGGTGCCTTCGGTGAAGCGGGGTCCCAGAGTGGGGTGATGCTTTAGGCCGCAGGAACTGTGGGGGCTCTGGCCTTTCACAAAATGTCGGCAGAGCCCCCGCAGCACCGGATACCCCTGCAGCAGCATCGGAGACACCTGCAGCAGTGTGCCACGCATCAGGACACCCCCTCATCCCAGCCTACTGCCTTCAGCAATGGTACCGATAAGGTATATCCACATTATAAGACGCACCCCCATTTTCCCCCAAAATTTTGGGGGAAAAAAGTGCGTCTTGTCTCGAAAAATACAGTATGTAAAAAAAAAAAAAAAAAAAAAAACACAGCGAAGACTGAGCAATATAAGAATAAGAAGAAATGTTGGAATTATCGATAAGATGATATAGAAGTGTTAATAGACTGGAGACTAAAGTGATAACCCCGCTAAATAGATGCAGCGTGATTTTACACTACCTATGAAGAGAAATACAAGTAAAATATATAGTAAGGAACAGTCTTTTTTGCTTGTTAAGGAGCAAGCAAAAACCTGCAAAAATAAGTCACCAAGTTAGAAAAATCGGGATATAATTGCCTTGTAATGTTTTCATTTCCTGTTCTGTCCAGATGTCACCGTATCCCAGAATTGCAAGCGGAGGATGTTCACCATCCCAGAATTCCAAGCGGAGGATGTTCACAGACTGCCATTTTGGGACACCCAAGTGATGGGTGTCTCAATATGGAAACTGCTGATGGTACCAACCTATTGCGTGGTACTACCAGCGGAACACCGTATGCACCACACACACACACTCACATTCACACACTCACGCAGCCTCTTGTGTGGTACCACCAGCGGAACACCATCACACTCTGCCTGTGCGAATTCCGCCCAGGCGCAGTGAATCATTCGGCTGATCCCAGCGGCAGATGCACGACGTGTCTACAGGCAGAAGCCGCCGGTCACATTAAAGGGGTTTTCCCACGAACGAAAGTTCATTTTAAAAATTGTCTGTGTCTGACCATGTACGGAACATACCACATCTCCTGGGCAGGGGAGGAAGCAAAAGACAATACTGACATTACAGCAGGGGATCACAGAGGATTCATTTTGTGAGGTAAAATATTTCACTGACTGTTTTTAAACAATATTTTACCTCACAAAATGTATCCTCTGCTATCTCCTGCTGTAATGTCAGTATTGTCTTTTGCTTCTTCCCCTGCCCAGGAGCTGTGGTATGTTCTGTACACTGTCAGACACAGGGGTGAGAGAGACAGAGCACAGGGGGGAGACAGCTCAAACGTGACAGCACATGAGGGAAGAACACAGCACAGGAAAGAGAGAGACAGCAGACAAGGGGGATAGCACATGGGGTAGACAGGTCAGAGAAGAGAGCACAGATGGGAGAAGTCAGCACATGGGGAAAGAGAGAGTGGATAGGTGGGTGAGCACATGGAGGGGATTCTCAACGCTGCAAAGCCGGCCCCCATCGTGGCATTATGCCCTCCCGATGTGATAGCATCCGGCCTCCATCTAGTTGTTACTATAAATATATACATTCACATGTGCGGAAAGCTATGACTGCTGTATGAGCTGGTCCTTCTAGAGAATCGCCCATGAACTTCCTGAATTTATCAATGACCCTTTCACTATCATGAGCCCTCCAAAAATTTGGAATAAAATAAGAAAATGTGCCTAAAAAATGGCCAGTGGGGGGGGCGGGTTGTTGCTCATGACCCCATTTTTTTGAAGCGCTCATTAGTAATTTCCAACCAAAATCTGTTACAAGCACCAGACTAAAATTGAGCTGAATCACAAAAAAAACAAGATTTTTATATTTTGAGTCTTTTTTTTTTCTGCAAATCTTGCAATTTCCACACTGGTCATTAGGGATTTTTTTTTTAGATTCTAATTTCTTGTTTTTTCAGGAAACAACAAAACAAGACATGTACAGTTAGGTCCATATATATTTGGCAGAGACAACATTTTTCTAATTTTGGTTCTAGACATTACCACAATGAATTTTAAACAAAACAATTCAGATGCAGTTGAAGTTCAGACTTGGAGTTGCTTGGAGGTGTGGTGCTTGCATTTGGAAGGTTTTTGCTGAGAAGTAAACATCGGTCAAAGGAGCTCTCCATGCAGGTGAAACAAGCCATAAGCTGCAAAAACAGAAAAAACCCATCCAAGAAATTGCTTGATCATTAGGATTGGCAAAATCTAAAGTTTGGTACATCCTGAGAAAGAAAGCACTGGTGAACTCATCAATGCAAAATGACCTGGGCGCCCACGGAAGACAACAGTGGTGGATGATCGCAGAATAATCTCCATGGTGAAGAGAAACCCCTTCACAACAGACAACCAAGTGACCAACACTCTCCAGGAGGTAGGCGTATCAATATCCAAATCTACCATAAAGAGAAGACTGCATGAAAGTAAATACAGAGGGTTCACTGCACGGTGCAAGCCACTCATAAGCATCAAGAATAAAATGGCTAGACTGGACTTTGCTAAAAAACATCTAAAAAAGCCAGCACAGTTCTGGAAGAACATTCTTTGGACAGATGAAACCAAGATTAACCTCTACTAGAATGATGGAAAGAGAAAAGTATCGCGAAGGCGTGGTACAGCTCATGATCCAAAGCATACCACATCATCTGTAAAACACGGCGGATGCAGTGTGATGGCTTGGGCATGCATGGCTGCCAGTGGCACTGGGTCACTAGTGTTTATTGATGATGTGACACAGGACAGAAGCAGCCGAATGAATTCTGAGGTATTCAGAGCCATACTGTGTGCTCAGATCCAGCCAAATGCAGCCAAACTGATTGGTCGTCGTTTCATACTACAGATGGACAATGACCCAAAACATAAAGCCAAAGCAACCCAGGAATTTATTAAAGCAAAGAAGTGGAATATTCTTGAATGGCCAAGTCAGTCACCTGATCTCAACCCAATTGAGCATGCATTTCACTTGTTAAAGACTAAACTTCAGACAGAAAGGCCCACAAACAAACAGCAACTGAAAACCACCGCAGTGAAGGCCTGGCAGAGCATCAAAAAGGAGGAAACACAGCGTCTGCTGATGTCCATGAGTTCAAGACTTCAGGCAGTCATTGCCAACAAAGGGTTATCAACCAAGTACTAGAAATGAACATTTTATTTACAATTATTTAATCTGTCCAATTACTTTTGGTCCCTTTAAAAACAGGGTGGCACATGTTAAGGAGCTGAAACTCCTAAACCCTTCATCCAATTTTAATGTGGATACCCTCAAATGAAAGCTGAAAGTCTGAACTTCAACTGCATCTGAATTGGTTTGTTTAAAATTCATTGTGGTAATGTCTAGAACCAAAATTAGAAAAATGTTGTCTCTGTCCAAATATATATGGACCGAACTGTACATGGCGGACCCTATCTTTCATGTTGAAGTTCTAATGAGCATGTGAAAAGGCCATTATGAAGGGATCCTGGTCAGCTGTGACATCATCTTTTGTGATTGGGTGATTCTGTGTTATCAGTGTATAGAGGTGTTACCTGTCATTATAATCCTGCCTCTGATGATAAGGAACCTGCTGAAAAAGACAAAGTAAAAAAAAAAGATTGCAACGCTACTAAATTTTATTTTCTTAATAAAAATGGCAAAATATCAAAAGTTGCCCTTTTTTAAATATATGTAGCACAAAAAAACTTATTTAAATAGGTAATTTTCTGATAATGGCTTACCTTTTACGACGAGTCATGTAGAAGATGTTGATTCAGAAACTAGGGAATGTCAAGAAAGTTTCAAAAAGAAATATTGTATCCCATAACCACCCGTTATGAAGTAAAAATTAATATCTTTTGCGGTTGTTATCTATTATTGTAGGATACATTGGATATTTATCTGATCCTTAGCAAAGCTTCAAAGTCGTATCTGCATGACTGTTGCACCATCTGTTCAGTCTTTTCATTCCGAGAAGGTTAAGAGCATAACTTTCCGTGCTCTTCTTCTTAAAGTACATTCAAAGGAGGGGTTGTAATTCTGCAAGTGTAGATAGTAATATCCCGCATTTACATACAGTACCTCCATGTATTCCACCTTAGGTCAGAACCTGGAGCCACCTCTTCAATGACTCGGACAAGGATGTTGAATGGCACAGAATGGTCGACAGTCCGGCCAAGTAAGGAACTAGGTTACATGTACTGTTCTTCAACTACAACCCTTTGGATCCAATTACCCTCCAGCTAGCCATTATCTAAGGATCATCCTCTGGACCAACTAGGAACACCTAAGTCCTGAGGTCAACTGAGGACCTCATCCTTAACCAAAGCTGTGGAAAAAGTTGATGCCATTGATCAAATTGTGGCATCAGTTTTATATTCTCTGGGTTTTGCTGGGAGAAATTTAAAGGACCTGTCCCAAATCACTCTCAAATGACATCTAGTAGTGGATGCATTCGGATGTTGGTGTTTTGAGTCACAAAGCCAAATAAGAGAATCCTGGGGTAAACGCGTGCACAGAAGTCGTAGACCAGACAAATATGTTTACTGCGCTGATGCAGAAATTGTATTTAAGGACTTTTTTTTTTTAAAGGTATACATTGATGCGTTTCAGGGTCGGACTTACACCTTTCTGGGGTAAGTACATCATATTTCATTTAAAGCATTGCAGGTTAAAATTGTGTGAAAAAAACTGTCAAAGATCCTGACATCAGCGGATTCACAGGGACTATTTTTATTTGCAATGTTTGCGACCATGTTTCGTATGCTTATCCTGAAGAAGATGGCGATCCCACCCTCAAATGTAGATATTTCGAATGAAGGTCCATAAATGCATCTTCTGTACACCTAGAAAAACTCAAGGTTTGTATAGCTCCACCAGGTCTGGCATACGGTTGCAGTTACACATCCGTATCTACTACATAAATCCATATAGAATAGAAGGTGCAGATAACCACATCATCTTTTGGGTAAAAATTTTACTTTATTGATCATAAAAATGGTACATACAAACTAGCCAAAATTGGTACACATACCAGAAAAGGTTAAATAACTACATAAAAAAGCATATTTGGTCTTAAAAAATAGGTAGATTGAAGTATGGGAAATTATAGGACCAATATAGTGTAAATAATAAAGTGCAATAGTATTCAGTAAACACAATGGTCCACATCTAATATATAAAGCTCAAAGTGTGTGTGTGTGTCCGGGATTGGCATCCGCACCGTCACAGCTACAGCCACAAAATTTGGCACAGTCACACGTCTGGACCCCGAGAGCGTCCTAAGCCATGTTGTGAGGCGAAATTTTAACCCCGCGCGTTCCAATTCACCAAACAATTTTGCCCCTGTCTACATACTGGGGGAAAAAGTGTGTGTGTGTCAAGCCCCGCCCCTCACTATGATGTCATAATGCCCCTATTTGCATACTGGGGAAACAGTGTGTGCATATCAAGCCCCGCCCATCGTTATGATGTCACAATGGTTGCCATGGCGATGCTGATGTCATCATAGGTTGCAAGCCCTGCTGCCGCTCATTATGATGTCATAATGGTTGACTATGGGATGGAGGATGTGTGATGGGAATATGGGCACTGGACTATGGGATGGAGGATATGTATGACAGGTATATGGGCACGGGACTATGGGATGGCGGATATGTATGATGGGTATATGGGCACGGGACTATGGAATGGAGGATATGTATGATGGGTATATGGGCACGGGACTATAGGATGGAGGATATGTATGATGGGTATATGGGCACGGGACTATGGGATGGCGGATATGTGTGATGGGTATATGGGCACGGGACTATGGGATGGAGGATATGTATGATGGCAATATGGGCATGGGACTATGGGATGGAGGATATGTATGACGGGTATATGGGCACGGGACTATGGGATGGCGGATATGTATGATGGGTATATGGGCACGGGACTATGGGATGGAGGATATGTATGATGGGTATATGGGCATGGGACTATGGGATGGAGGATATGTATGATTGGTATATGGGCACGGGACTATGGGATGGAGGATATGTATGATGGGTATATGGGCACGGGACTATGGGATGGAGGATATGTATGATGGGTATATGGGCACGGGACTATGGGATGGCGGATATGTATGATGGGTATATGGGCACGGGACTATGGGATGGAGGATATGTATGATGGCAATATGGGCATGGGACTATGGGATGGAGGATATGTATGACGGGTATATGGGCACGGGACTATGGGATGGCGGATATGTATGATGGGTATATGGGCACGGGACTATGGGATGGAGGATATGTATGATGGGTATATGGGCATGGGACTATGGGATGGAGGATATGTATGATTGGTATATGGGCACGGGACTATGGGATGGCGGATATGTATGATGGGTATATGGGCACGGGACTATGGGATGGAGGATATGTATGATGGGTATATGGGCATGGGACTATGGGATGGAGGATATGTATGATTGGTATATGGGCACGGGACTATGGGATGGAGGATATGTATGATGGGTATATGGGCATGGGACTATGGGATGGAGGATATGTATGATTGGTATATGGGCACGGGCCTGTGGGATCGTGGATATGTATGATGGGTATATGGGCATGGGACTATGGGATGGAGGATAATTATAATTTGCTGTGACTAACCACAGTTAGTTACTATACCCGGGCAGCGCCGGACTCTTCAGCTAGTTTCATATATATGTCCATTTAAGGCATCATACTAAAAACAAACAAAACCAAAAAGTAGAAAAATAAATTACATGATTAATTTACCAAAGTTGAAATGTAGTACCAAGTGCGCCTACGCGCGTTTCGGCACCTAAGCATTCTTCCAGGGGAGTTGTATAACAATATACCTAGCATCCCTAAATATGCCTCAATAGCCAATAATGTATGACATATCTTTCATGTCTAATGTTTGTGGCCAAAATGCAGATGGTGTTTGGTGCATGTGACTACCCACCCACCAATCACATCATCAGAAGAGTCATAGTGATGCCGCGATCACAAGACCCGGAGCCATGCCCACATAGTCATGTGAGCAGGAGCCAGACCAGCACGGCATCACCATGGAGAGACGCTACTGAGGATACAAGTGTAGGGGGAGAAGGGCACATATGAGCACCACCAACCAGAGGGATTAAGAGTAATAAGAATCCAGATATTTACCATATGAATGTATATCACAGAAAATTATGAACAGAAATAGAAAACCACAAGTAACACCAGCTAGTAATATCAGTTATGCAATAATACTCATTGTATTTTTGGCTATTGAGGCATATTTAGGGATGCTGGGTATATCTTTAGACCACTATCCTGGAAGAAGCCTTTGGCACCGAAATGCGTGTAGGGGCACTTGGTATTATACTACAGCTTTGGTAAATTAATCATGTTATTTGTTATTCTACTTTTTGGTTTTGTTTTTAGTATGATGTCTTAAATGGGGATGTATATGAAATATGGACCATTATGTTTATTGAATACTGTTGCACTTTATTATTTACACTATATTGGTCCTATAATTTACCATATGATTATTTCAATCTTGCTATTTTTTCCGACCAAATATGCTTTATTATGTAGTTATTTAACTTTTTAAATTTTGGCTAGTTTGCATATACCATTTTTGTGATTTTATCGATAAAGTTTAATTTTTGCTCTAAAGACGATGTGGTTGTCTACACGTTCTTTTCTATGTGATTTATGTCAATCAGGTGTAACCAATTGTTACGGTCCTTGTTATTATGTATCATGTTAATGATTACATCACATTGTTATGTATTTTATTTTTTCAAATCATATACAAGTTGCCTGCTTTTTGCTCCGTACTGTAATAGATTGTTATGTTGTAAACGCAAGGTGAGAAGTTTCTAACACGGCTGCAACTTCTTCGCCTCCTATATCACTTTCTTCTTTTTAGTCTATGTAGCGTTGCACTGTCAACACTTTCCCCATTTTGTTTTTCTACACTGGAATTATTAAAGGCACATAGGTATGCCCTAGGAGTTAAATCATGTCAGCCTTTAAGCGGTATGAACATTAGCTCCCGTCCTCAAGAAAATAATCTGTCTCCCTAGTGTTCCATTTTTGGAACCATTTTACGACATAAGTAAATATTCAACCGTTTAATGAGCCTTGAAAGATGACTTTAAATATAAGGCAAAAACCGTCTTCTCCAAAAGAAAGATCCTTCTATCTACAGATGGCTGTTTCAATGATTTTGTCTCTCACTATTTCATAGAATTGTGCTAGTTAGGTTGATGAGAGGTCTTTGACATGGGTGTAGTGGAGTACTACTGTTCTTCTTTTGAGAGACTTACATATGGCTTGGGGAGTCTTCAAGGTCAGAAAAAGGTTTAAAAAGTCCCCAAAAAAATTGTCTAATCTGAGTTTCCCCACACCAGCTAGTGATTGTTCAATGTCTGACCTCAAATACCAAGAAGAGTACTGTATCTTTCTGTGGCAATCATTGTTGTCATCTAGAACTACTGGCGTTGAGCAACATACCCAAAATTAGATTCAGACAGATTTATTCCATTTTGGGGGGGAAATTTTACTTAATCTAATAAATTCAATAGGAAGGGGGAAGGAGATAAAAAACCTTAAACACCAATACCACTGCTACCAGACCTTTCATCAGCTCATCTATATTCTTTCTTCAATCTGGACTTCTAGGCACTTTAGCCTGGTCTTCTTTCACTATGCCCCACGTTTGTCGTGACTCATGCTGTCGAGTGTCGTGCAATGCATATTTATTCCCCATGTGACAGCGTGGGTTTGGTGAACAGAATACCCAGCTGAAGTGATTGGTGGTCTGAAAGAAAATAGGAGATTGAACGGTTCTTCTGTCTTCATTCTGGACCTACAGGCACTTCAGCTGAGTTTTCTGTTTACTAAGCCCTTTGTGTGTAGTGACACGTGGTTGAGTGGGGTGCAACGCATGTCTGTGCCAATTTGAGGTGCTTTTGTGAACAGAAGACTTGACTGAAGTGCGTGATGGTAGGTAATAAAGAAAGACCATAGAAGATTGATAAGCTCTACTGTCTTCCTTCCTGATCTCCAAACACTTTGGCCTAGTTTTGCGTTCATTAAGCTCCATGTTTGTCATGAGGTATGCAGTTGAGTGGGTAGAATGCATGTCTGTGACCCATGTCACGGCATGACCCGAATGAATATACAAGTTACAAGTTAGAAGAAAGATGATAGAAAATTGAAAATGGAAAAGCCGATCAGAAGTCTAGTTTTGGTCGGACAGATATGAGTAGAGCTGAGGAGTGGTGAGTATTAGATTATTTTTTTACATTCCATTTTGGCCATACATAATGCAACCAAAAATAGGGCCAACTGGCATTTTTCCTGCAGAGTCAAATAAATTCAGAAGCATTTATTTTCTTTAAAATCAAGATGAGTTTGATTTGCCTTGTATCGACTCACTTATTTTTATCACCTACCCATAAATTCCGAGTACCAACATCTATCGCCATTATCCAAACTCGCATTCCACCAGTTGCCTGAGCCTGTACTACACAATAACAGCAATTCTAAATATAAAAGACAAATTGTTCCCAGAGGATATTACCCCAGAAAATGGTGTCAATCAAGTAAACTTTACCTAGGGAAAGAAAAAGTCTTGCCTATTGTTTAAGTCAAATGAACATGTCATCATCCCTTCATACACAGATCTTTCTTTAGAGCTGACATGTTTTTTTGTTGACGTTGATGATAGGAACCCTGAACTCTGGTATTTGTGTGCATTAAACTTGCCATTTGTAAATTACTTTGGCTATTAGCACAGTTAAGTTTGTATCACAAACATAAATTGCATCAATTTTTTTTTTTTTTTACAAGAATCGTAAGTGACATGCTGTCAAGTCTAAACTCGCAAAGACTGAGAAACATAAATAATACTTTGAAAGCTGTCACTTCCAGTCCCATTGTAAACATTACGCCACAATTTCAAATTGCTATCGTTTAATTTACTTTGTAATGCAATGATAGGACCCATAGAACAATAGAGGATGAGAATGAAATGTCCTCGGCTTCTTATGCCGGATGAATCCAACAACATAGAGCCTGGGGCTCCTCAATGGATCACAGTCTTGTCTTGTGCACCTGGCAAGCCTAACAAACTGTTTACTGTTGACTTTTGCTATTAACGTCAATTTCTGAAGAGTCGAAGTACGATGCCAAAGCTTGGAGAAATAGGTTTGTTTGTGGAAAATAGGAAATTATAAGCAGTTTACCATGCAAAAAGAAGTCTACGAGACTGGAGCATGAAGTCATCTGTAGTCCTACGAAGATTGTCAATATATGTTACAGGAAATTGGGCAAAGATGAAAAACTTTTCCTGGTTCTTAAATTTTTTTTGCGTGGTTTGCATCATGCTTGTTGTAGAAGATGATTTATGGAAGCCATTATCAGTCAATGGATGAAGACGTCAACTAGTTGGACAATCCAACAACCAAAGAAGATAGTCTAGATGAAACTTGGGTGGAAGACTTCATGTGTTTAAGAATAATCATGGTTCAACCTATGTTGTAGTTCTTGGTTTCTAAGGGTGGAACCCTCTTTAGACTATGAGGTTCAAGGCTCAAAGATTCATTCTCCTTGGTTCCAAGAGTGTATTTTATTTTGTATCCATAATCTTCAAGTAATGTTGTTCTCTTTAGCACCTATTAATGAATGTTGAGTTGACCTCTTAAAAACATATCAAGTGTCCATCCCACTTTCTATGCTGGACGAAGTAGAGACCTAAGAACAATGATTGGGAGTAACCATGATGACAATAAGGTGATTGAGAAGGATTGGTATGGCATAAGAGAATACGGCGATGAAGTAATGACTGAGCAGACTAATGCTAGGGAAGAAGTTATAGGAAAAGGTAAGGCTAAGATTTGGTGGTAACAAGAGCACAGAGGCAGAATTGGGGAGTCTGGAGGCAAAAGAGGCTCGGTATAGTGAGTAGAATGCATATCATATTGTGGACTATTGTCTCACAATCACTCGTTCCAAAGCTAAACAAATATATGATAAAACAATGTTTCTAGTATGCCATTTCCAAGCTAATAAACACTTTTCTCCAGATAGGGGTCTTTTTCTTTGGAAATAAGATTCTGGTTTAACTAAAATATCCTTTACTCATGTTGCAAGACACATTAAAAGGTCAGACATTGACTTATAGCTTTCTCCAATAGAGCACCAATTTTCTGCCTTTTTGAAAAAAGCCAATTTAAAGACACTTAACCCAGGTCCTAAAATCTCTACACATGAGCTTACCATCTCTGCAAGAAGAAATCATATCCTTTATGCCATGGAAAAAAACCCTAATGAAAGTCGAAGCAGGACCTCTCTCCCAAGTATTTTTATTAGTAAAGATGATCTGAATCTCTCAGATTCATTTTGGACAAATTCGATTCAGTCCGAATAAAATTCAGTCTGCGTTGAAAGTAACTCGAAAGAAGTTTATCATACTCTGAGGTCTTTTCAGACCACTAAGTATAATAAACGGAGAGCTGGAAATTAATAAAAAATTAGATTATACTAATTAGTATAATCTACAGTCATGGCCAAAAGTTTTGAGAATGACACAAATATTATATTTTCACATGATCTGCTGCCCTCTGGTTTTTATGTGTGTTTGTCAGATGTTTTTATCACATACAGAAATATAATTGCAACAATATTATGAGTAACAAAAGGTTATATTGACAGTTAGAATGAGTTAATGCAGCAAGTCAATATTTGCAGTGTTGACCCTTCTTCTTCAGGACCTCTGCAATTCTCCCTGGCATGCTCTCAATCAACTTCTGAATCAAATCCTGACTGATGGCAGTCCATTCTTGCAAAATCAATGCTTTTATTTTGTCTGAATTTGAAGGTTTTTGTTAGTCCACCCGTCTCTTGATGATTGACCACAAGTTCTCAATGGGATTAAGATCTGGGGAGTTTCCAGGCCATGGTCCCAAAATCTCTGTTTTGTTCCCTGAGCCATTTAGTTATCACCTTTGCTTTATGGCAAGGTGCTCCATCATGTTGAAAAAGGCATTGTTGATCGCCAAACTGCTCTTGGACGGTTGGGAGAAGTTGCTCTCGGAGTACATTCTGGTACCATTATTTATTCATGGCTGTGTTTTTAGGCAAGACTGAGAGAGAGCCCATTCCCTTGGCTGAGAAGCCACCCCACACATGAATGGTTTCAGGATGCTTGACAGTTGGCATGAGACAAGACTGGTGGTAGCGCTCACCTGGTCTTCTCCGAATAAGCCGTTTTCCAGATGTCCCAAACAATCGAAAAGGGGATTCATCAGAGAAAATGACTTTACCCCAGTCCTCAGCAGTCCACTCCCTGTACCTCTTGCAGAATATCAGTCTGTCCATGATGTTTTTCCTGGAGAGAAGTGGCTTCTTTGCTGCCCTCCTTGAGACCAGGCCTTGCTCCAAGAGTCTCCGCCTCACAGTGCGTGCAGATGCACTCACGCCTGCTGCCATTCCTGAGCAAGCTCTGCACTGCTGGTAGCCCGATCCCGCAGCTGAAACACTTTTAAGAGACGGTCCTGGCGCTTGCTGGTCTTTCTTGGGCGCCCTGGAGCCTTTTTGGCAACAAGGGAACCTCTCTCCTTGAAGTTCTTGATGATGCGATAGATTGTTGACTGAGGTGCAATCTTTCTAGCTGCGATACCCTTCCCTGTTAGGCCATTTTTGTGCAGTGCAATGATGACTGCGCATGTTTCTTTAGAGATAACCATGGTTAACAGAAGAGAAACAATGATGCCAAGCACCAGCCTCCTTTTAAAGTGTCCAGTGGTGTCATTCTTACTTAATCATGACAGATTGATCTCCAGCCCTGTCCTCATCAACACCCACACCTGTGTTAATGGAGCAATCACTGAAACGATGTTAGCTGGTCCTTTTAAGGCAGGGCTGCAATGATGTTGAAATGTGTTTTGGGGGATAAAGTTCATTTTCTAGGCAAATATTGGCTTTGCAAGTAAGTGCTGTTAAGCTGATCACTCTTTATAACATTCTGGAGTATATGCAAATTGCCATTAGAAAAAATGAAGCGCTAGACTTTGTAAAAATTAATATTTGTGTCATTCTCAAAACTTTTGGCCATGACTGTATTTTTAAGCAATCAGTTTCCTTGCTTCACACTTTGTATCTTCCAGAGCTGACTTGGCCATTGCTTTGTATCACACCCAATGTAACTGCTTGAGGTATAGTCAATGCCGGATAAATCTGAAGTGTGGAAATGGCAGCGAGTAAGTGCATTGCACAATGCCAGGCTGCGTGTTGCTTGTCTTACTGTGAACTACCATTGCCAGCAGCGTCTCCTGACTTGTCTCCCATCAGGCACATCTGGGATGTAATTTGTCGGCGATAGCATAGGAGTTGCCAGCAGTGGATCTTGATGTTTTGAAATGGCAGAGAGCAAGCACACGTGATAACGCCAGGCTATATGTTACTTGTCTTACTGTAAGCTACCATGGCTTGCAGCGTCTCCGGACTTGTCTCCCATCGAGCACATCAGGGATGCAAGTCGTCGATTGCATGGAAGATGCCAGCAGTTGATCTTGATGTTTTGCCCATGAGCAACTCTCAAGAAGCCATTAATAACCTCATTGATAGAAGCAAAGGCTGTATGTGCACAGATTTTTCCATTTCCAAGTTTTTCCATTTTTTTTCATCATTTACATATTAATACGTCTATTGATCTAATGATTTCCACAATTTCCCGATTTTTTTCCTTCTTGGTGTTGCAATTTCAGTGTTAAGCAGTGTAGAAGGAAAGCAAGTAAGAATGAAATGATCTGATTCCTACAAAGGAAACTTTGGAATAAGTCCCGGAAAATAGTGTGGTAGAAAGCTGCCATGTCGTCATTGTCCTTTTGACATTTCTGTTTATCAGCCGGTGATGCCTATCCCTTGCTTTTGTATTTTGGATCTTTATTACAGTGTTTACGCAAAATGGCAAAGTGATTTGATAGCTACTTTGTGCAGCGCTCGGGAGTAATTGGGTGTTTTTTTCACGCAGAGCAGACTCCGGTCCACACATTATTTTTCCAGTTTGCACTAGAGCAGAATTATATTACAAAGGAATGTGCTGAATAACCAAATCTCAACAGTTAACGCCCAACGTAAATTCCTACCGAGCCAGCAAAATAATTTTTGATTATTTATCCAAAAAAAAAAAAAAAAAAAAAGTAATTTCATCTTGACGACTTTTGACTTCTACATTATTCTTGACTCATGCTCCTCTGTCTAAGCAAATTATATTGTTCCCTACCTACAGGTCCTCTCTCTATTAAACCTGTCGTTTCTCTGAGAACCTCGGAACAAGACAGAAAATGTAGAAACATTTCAAAATCTAACCTTATCCCACTGTGATAAAGACAGGAGTGGTGTGTCTGTTAAAGCACCTTATCTCCAACGGCGAGCTGAATAACAAGGAGGATTTTTTTTTTCCCTACAGTGACACGTTTTTACATTTTACTCGTAACTTATGTTAAATGCAAAAGGAAAATTCAGGCTTGAATATACCACTGGGAACCAACCAGATTGTCTTCAGGTGGGGAAACAAATATGGGGGTGGAAAATGGTTTTCTTTTTCTGTTGGTGGCCAGGAAAGATTGGACAGAGCTTTATTCTTGGCAGGACTCGGGGCAACAAGGTTTAAGTAAAATAATCTTGACGGAAAATAATAAATACTAATTTTTCTTTGAGTATCTGGTTTCCATGGCAGTGCGCGAACATACTATAATTTGCCGAGAGACGTCTATACGTGGATGAATAAA
Source organism: Dendrobates tinctorius (assembly GCF_039654945.1). NCBI lineage: Eukaryota > Metazoa > Chordata > Amphibia > Anura > Dendrobatidae > Dendrobates > Dendrobates tinctorius. The sequence goes on along the minus strand of NW_027361695.1, from coordinate 4,937,946 downwards.
GAGATCACTGGTTGCTGCTCTTTCTTTTCACCCCCCCACCCCTCCAGTTCTACTTAAGAAATATATTAAGACGGGGGTCATAAGGGTGCCGTCTAATTGCATCCCTTGGTCGCCTGTTGTGTCATACTGTGAAATCATGTTTGCCTCGCCACTTAAACCTCTTATAAATTAAATGGATCACATATATAGCATTATATATAGTAGTAAGTTAGAAACTAAAGTGAACAAAATTACAAAAAAAAAGGCTTCTTTCTTCTAGAAATCTGTCCGTGGGTTACGTTATGTCTGGTATGGCAGTTCTTGTAAAATGATTATAAAAGTACACGCGCTCTCACCCATGCGATTTAAATTGGTCAGACTCTAAGCAGCAGATGGGAGAAGTGCACCCCTATCAATGCACAATAATAGCTGTGGTGTCTCTATGGACAACACTAGAAACCCTCAAGGTCCAAACAGATTCAAGCAAAGGGGGTTACCTCCATGAAGAACTCATAAAACATAACTTTTATTCCTTAAATCTAATACAACCCTAGACAATAAACATCAACATCTAAAAAGCGCTCGTGCTCAACTGTGCTCATTTAAAAAAATGGTACAATCTCACCCATTTGATGATACTTGTCAGTAGCCAGGTTCATGTATCGATCACCCACTGATGTTTGGGTGATCAGAAGGAACAGGAGCCCTAATGGTAACAGTGGTATAAATACACAGGGGGAAAAGAAGAAGGGAATATGGGAGGGTTCCGTTCTGTCATTCCCTGTCATGCTCCTGTGAAGCTCTTGTCCTTACAAGGACGGTACCCAAGTATGTCCTGCTACTGACATTCCGCCAGAGTATATAAGTTCTTAACGCTTCTCAACGCGTTTCTTCCTCGAACGTTAAGACACGGAATCCAAGGTGGATGACAAAATATCGGTGCACTCACCGATGGTAATGTCCGAGAGGCAGGAGCTGTGAGCTATCGCAAGGTGATAGTAAATACCGGTGCAACAGTGAGGATTGTAGAGCGATGCAGAAATCAAGGAATTCCAGACCGGTGAAGTTCCTGGAGACAAAAGCAAAACACAAGCAGTGTGTGACATCATACAGTCTATGAAGGACAGAAGCCGGGGAGGACCACACATCTCTTTATGCTTTTCGGAAATACTGTTTGCTTCCCTTCTGAAAGGAGGATCAGGTCATGATGTGCATCGTGCCGCTTGTGTGAATCTAGTGAGGCCAATCGGACGTCTCAGATTGGCTACTGTGACGGAACGGAGTGACAGAAGAAAAAGACCGGGCGGGAGGGAAGATCAGTGCAAAGGACCAGAGATGAAAAGGCGTCAAAACAGATGAGGAATGGTTGGTATCATTTTTTATTTTTGCTTCTTCTCTCTGCTATTGTGCCACTTTCAGTTTGGGCTGAATTAAACAGTCTTTCTTTTTATGGAAGTAGGCTGTAGGACCGATCTGTAGACATGCTCTACCATTTATGGCCATAGGAGCTCTGTTTAGTCTCCGAGGAAGGAGGAAAGCCTGAACCACTTGTATGTTAGTAAATGCCACAAAATCATATTGCCTATAATAAAGATTAAGTGAACAATTTCTTGACCAAAAAATTTTTTGCAGACAGTCCTTAATCGAGGCCAAGTCAAGACGTTTGACGTCATTAGACCAGTTTAGGAATTTGCCATTTACGCTCATTGATGTGTGTTGTGCACGCATGGATTGTATCCGCATTCATCTCAAAGAAATTGCGAATGGTTGAAGATAATAGATGATATGCTCTCAACCACTGGGCTTTGAGATGTTTTGATTATGTGGTAATAACACCCTACCGACTATAAAACATTTACTTGCATGTAAATCAGACGTAAATTTATAATAAAACAGTGAAGGTTGCAGGTATCGGAATAGCGGCGTGTGATTATAGCCATGAGGAATGTGTTTGTTTGCATTTTCCGCTGGTTCTCAGCGATCCAAGATAAACATTATATGAAATAAGAGCAGACAACAATGGCGAGTTCTTTTGTTCCAAGCGATGTGAAAACAGTTCTACAGCCGCTTGTACTGAGCCACAAAAGAAAGTAGGTTCAAGGTCTCCATGGTGTCTATTGTTCTACACGGTCATCAATGTTAAGGATAATGGTCATTTTTAATCCAACATGTGTGAATAGATGGATGAGCAGTGGATTATTTGTTGAAGGCAGGGAGAAAGTAAGATGATCACAGGTTAAGTTTTAGCACAAAAGTTGAGGCAAGAGATACAAAAAAAGTTTGTTTTTAAGGGGTTGACGTACAGTGGGGGAAAAAAGTATTTAGTCAGCCACCAATTGTGCAAGTTCTCCCACTTAAAAAGATGAGAGGCCTGCAATTGACATCATAGGTAGACCACAACTATGGGAGTCAAAATGAGAAAACAAATCCAGAAAATCACCTTGTCTGATTTGGCAAGATTTATTTTGCAAATTATGGTGGAAAATAAGTATTTGGTCATCTAAAAACATGCAAGATTTCTGGCTCTCACAAACCTGTAACTTCTTTAAGAGGCTCCTCTGTCCTCCACTCATTACCTGTAGTAATGGCACCTATTTGAACTTATCAGTATAAAAGACACCTGCCCACAACCTCAAACAGTCACACTCCAAGCTCCACTACGGTGAAGACCAAAGAGCTGTTAAAGGACACCAGAAACAAAATTGTAGCCCTGCACCAGGCTGGGAAGGCTGAATCTGCAATAGGCAAGCAGTTTGGTGTGATGAAATCAACTGTGGGAGCAATAATAAGAAAATAGAAGACATACAAGACCACAGATAATCTCCCTCGATCTGAGGCTCCACGCAAGACCCCCCCCCCCGTGGGGTCAACATGATCACAAGAACGGTGAGAAAAAATCCCAGAACCACACGGGGGGACCTAGTGAATGACCTGCATAGAGCTGGGACCACCATAACAAAGGCTACCATCAGTAACACTATGCCGCTAGGGACTCAGATCCTGCAGTGCCAGACGTGTCCCCCTGCTTAAGTCAGTACATGTCCGAGCCTGTATGAAGTTTTCTAGAGAGCATTTGGATTATCTAGAAGAGTATTGGGAGAATTTCATATGGTCAAACCAACAGTAGAACTGTTTGGTAGAAACAAAACTCGTGTTTGGAGGAGACAGAATGCTGAGTTGCATCCAAATAACACCATACCTACTGTGAACCATGGGGGTGGCATCATCATGCTTTGGGGCTGTTTCTCTGCAAATGGACTAAGATGACTGATTCATGTACATGAAAGAATGAATGGGGCTGTGTATAGTGAGATTTTGAGTGCAAACCTCCTTCCATCAGCTAGGGCATTAAAGATGAACCGTAGATGGGTCTTTCAGCATGATAAAGATCCCAAGCACTCCACCAGGGCAATGAAGGAGTGGCTTTGTAAGAAGCATATGAAGGTCCTGGAGAGGCCTAGCCAGTCTCCAGATCTCAACCCCATAGAAAACCTTAGGAGGGATTTGAAAGTCCGTGTTGCCCAGCAACAGGCCCAAAACATCACTGTTCTGATCTGCAATGGAGAATGGGCCAACATACCACCAACAGTGTGTGCCAACCATTTGAAGATTTACGTTTGACCTCTGTCATTGCCAACAAAGGATATATACCAAAACATGGTGATGAACTTTTGTTAATGACCAAATACTTATTTTCCACCATAATTTGCTAAATAATGCTGGCTTCACACTAGCATTGTGTAGCGCTTTGGATGGCAGCCTACTTCCTTCTTTCTTCCTTTAAGCCCTGCCCACTGCCGCACCTCTTCCTTTAGCTCGCCTACGTCTGCATGCATCCTGCGTACTCTATCTTTAACATTAGGTACGCAGGCCATGCGGATGTATGCTGACGCATCCGCATGTGTCGCTTTGACGCTGCGCCGAACGCAACAAGTTGCATTTTGTTGTGGTCGGCGGACACATCAAAACGATGCATGCGGATGCGTCAGCATACATTCGCATTGCTTGCATACCCAATGTTAAAGATAGGGTACACAGGACACATGCAGACATAGGCGGAGCTGACGGAAGAGGTGCGGCAGTGGGCGGGGCTTAACAGAAGCAGAAAGAAGGAAGTAGGCTGCCATCTGGAGCCCTGCCAAACGCCAGTGTGAAACTAGCCTAAATCTTGCCAAATCAGACAAGGTGATTTTCTGGATTTGTTTTCTCATTTTGACTCTCATAGTTGTGGTCTACCTATGATGTCAATTACAGGCCGCTCTTATCTTTTTAAGTGGGAGAACTTGCACAATTGGTGGCTGGCTAAATACTTTTTTCCCCACTGTACTTGATTCCCTAGCTAGAAGATAAGAACTCAATAGCTGAATAGTGGAAGGGCCGGTAGATGAATCCTCATCGATTAGCTGTTTTTTAGTCTGTCTATATACACTTTGATTCATTGTTCAAAAGAACAAGAGCTGTGCTGTTTTTTTGCTCCTCAGGGGCTCCGTTCAAAGTGTTTACATCCGGCCCTTACTGAGCAAAAAAACAGCTTATAATGGGGGGCACTGGTTGTCTGACCTCCCTTCCCCCCCCACCGATGTGCTATTGATGGCCAATCTGAATACAAAGGTCATCAAATACCTATAGGCCTTTTTGAACACCTGTAAGGCCTGTTTTAGGAGGCATTTACTTGACAAAGGTTTGTGGTCTATTTCTTCTTTTTTTTTTTTTTTTGCAGATATGATATGCACCCATTATAGTAAGGGGTGGGAGGATCCATTAGCAGAACTCTGCTCCATCGACCAGGTTATTTAATTTGTGACCTCTGTACTGGAGGCCTGCAACTTTCCTTACATCCCAAATCGATATTCCCATCTCTAATTGTAGTCTTTGAGCCTTTTAACATACAACATGACAATTTTTTTTTATTTGTACATTTTTACAAATCAAGTTTGGGTGACTGGTCCGAAAAAAAACCCTTTTTCACTGACTTGGAGAAACGTGGGGAAACTTTTTTTTGTTTCTTTGATAAAAATAGACATACAGACCAACAACTGATAAAAATCGGATCTAATATACTGATAAAAATTGCTCCATTTTTGGAGCACAAGGGGAAATAACTTGGCTAGCTGTCAGCTAGTGATGAGTCAAGGAACTTGATAAAAAACAAATTGTTGAATTCTTTGGAATTTGTTGAACATTGCTATTTCGAACAATTTTGTGATTCACGTTTTGTGAATTGCCTAAAATGGCGCCCATCATTTTACATTGCATATGATTATACAAACCAGAGAAGAATCAAATGACCTCGAATGTACTGGGTAGGCTTCTCCATAATAACTTGCGTGTATCACAATGCATTGCCCCTCTTGATTGGTTGCATTAAACAATCATAGCCTGTATAAAAGCAGAGGCAGGAAATACAGCTGCGCATTTTGCGGTGAATATGGCTAAGCTGTGACGTTCTCACTATTTAAAGAAGTATTGAAAGGTATATACTGTAAATATTACATAGCAAAACATGCAGCCACACGTTCCGCTCCTGAGTGTCGGTGGCAGTGCTGGGTATTAACATGCGAGACTTGTCCGAGTTTCTCGCGTGTGTGATCCTGGCCTAAGATGTATTCAACTTTACCCACCCCCTTTTCTTCACCATTTGTATGGAGAGTTGGGAGGTCTCCATGCAGTCAGTCAACTCATCTGAAGTGTATGGGGGCTGCATGACTCTGACTATGACAGTGGAGAGAAGCATCCAGCCATTAAAACTTCAGCAGCGTATAGTTTTATTTTCAAGGGAGATAGAGATATGTCATTGCCATAAGTGTCTGGTGGTTGCTTTCTCCTCTCTCCCTGCTGAAAATGCGTGAAGCCGAGTGTTTATGTGTATGTTGGAGTCGGGAGAGATAACTTAGCCTCTCACCTCATCACCATAGTGGTTCTGTCATGGTTCCACCCATGAGAGTGTCTGAGATGCAGTTAATAACAGGTCAATGATCCAGTCTGGTGCAGGGGCATGCTGTCAGAGTGTTGATAGACAGCTCAGCTGTCAAATCTGAGACTGGGGGCGCTGGCTGTCTCCAGGTATTCATTATCTGAGGTCTCAGGTGATTGCCAGGCTACTTAACTGAACTTTTACTCCCAGACCTCTGCCAGATGTACAGTCAGTTACTGTGTGGTTTGTCTCTCTCTGCTTTTATCTTCTCTTTGTAGACCTTTGGTTGCCTGACCTTGAACTGACAATCTGCCTGTTTAACCGCTTCTTCTGTGATCCGGTATCCTCCTTGTATACTGGCCTGACCTGTATTCTGAACATAACCTGACTACGCCTTTGTATCTCCCTTCTGTTTATGATGCACCTTCCTGGCCTTTGACCTTGGAACTCTTAGGGTAAGATAACGAATTTGATGAAGACCTCCTATAACCCTCCTATAACCCTCCATTGCCCGCAGTGGCTGTGACGTCAGCACCGCCTGATGTACAGTTGGTCTCTCCCGAACCTGTAATGGCCCTCCCTGAGAAATTTTCAGGAGAGAAAGACCAGTTTAGGGCATTCAAGGAGAGCTGTAGGTTATTTTTCACCCCCGGTCATCAGAGGAGGAGTTCTATAGGGTGGGAATAATAATGTCAATTGTGCGGGGATTCTCAGACCTGGGCATTTTCCTTGTCCCCACGAGCCCCATAACTATTTTCCGTTGACGTCTTTTTTTGACAGTTTAGGACTGATATACATGACGAACCTGACAGGATCCAGGTTGCTAAGGCTAAGATCATGAACCTGGCACAGGGGGGTCCCACAGCTGAAGACTACTATACAGAGTTCTGGCAGTGGGCCACTGAAGTTCTGTGGAATGATACAGCCATCAGGTGTCAGTTTCTGAAACTCTTAAGGATGCTCTTTCCCTTTTATGACTCCCCTTGATCTCTGGAGGAGGCTATGACTCAGGCCATATGAATGAATCACAGAATCCATGAGAGACATGGTGAACAGCAGGCTAACCATTATACTTCCCTTGAGAAGACCCATTTATGGGAGGTGGAGCAATTGGAGACTGGAGTTGCCAGTTTTCATTTTGTGGCAAAAAAGTAGATAAGATCTTGAACTCTGTCTGTAATTGTGGTTTCTCTGGACATTTTCTCAAGAATTGCCCAACTCATTCTTAGATCGCAAACCATCGGGAGAGTGTCTGGGTGACGGCCAAGGTTGTCATCCAGACTCCCAGGTACCTTTTTCTTCCTCTGATAAATATGGGGTTATCCTTCGAAAACCAGGTGTTATCAACAATGGCGTTCATTGACTGTGGGTCTGCTGCCAACTTTATTGATTTGGGACTGGTTCTGAAGTTGGGGTTAGGGACATTTAGTTTAGAAAGACTTAACTCTGAATCCATCTCCTGTTTTGTAAAATTTAACTCCTGGATTGGTACTGTTGCTTGCATGGTTGCAGATTCACAATCCTGTTATTGAGTTATGTCAGAAGGAGATTTGTAAATGGATCCTTAATTGTTGCCAGAAATGTTTAAAAACTGTAAAAATATGCTCTGCTAGTCTGAACAGTCTGCCAGGGCACCTGAAGGACTTCGAAGATGTGTGCTCGGAAAAAGAGGTGAAGATACAACTTCTCCATTGTCCTTATGATTGTGCTATTGATCTTATTTCGAACGTCAAATTGAATAAATTAAAGCTTGCCTCTACAGTTTGTCTGGGCCCGATCGGACCGCCATGAAAGAATATATTAACAAAAGTTTATGGAACGATCATTTCCGTCCTTCCTCCTTCCCGGTAGCTGCTGGATTTTTCTTTGTAAAAGGAAAGATGGGGGTCTCCGCCCTTGCCTCGATTTCTGAGAACTAAACAAAATCACGGTTAAAAATACTCCACTCCTCCACGACCTATATAATCCACTTCTGGAGGTCAGGGTGTTTTCTAACCTTGATCTTAGAGGGGCTTACAATCAGATACGCATCTGGAAGGGTGATTAGTGGAAAACGGCATTTTTAATGTCTGAGGGTCTATTTGAAAACCTTGTTGTGCCATTTGGATTATCCAATGCACCTGCTGTGTTTCAAACTTTTATGAATGATATTTTCTCTGATTGCATTAGAAGATATGTAGTAATTTACCTGGATGATATTCAAATTTTCTCACCAGATTTGGACTCTCACCAGGATTATGTCCGTGTTGTGTTACAAAGGTTGCGGAAGAAATCGGTTTGCTAAATTAGAGAAATGTTGTTGTTTTTTTTTGTTAAGAAAACTTGATTCTTCGGGTTTATTTTGTCAGCTGAAGGGTTCAACTTCGTGATCTTAGGGCTTTGCAGCATTTTCTGGGATTCACTAACTATTAGAAAATTTATCAGGGAATTTTCTCAGATTTCAATACCTTTTACTGACCTTATACGTAAGGGGGTGAATCTCAAGGTTTGGTCACCCGGTTTTATCAGGACTTTTGGAAAAATTAAGAGTTTTTCATGTCCACTCCCATTCTGATCCAACCTGATCTCCAAGAACCGTTCATTGTGGAGGTGGATGCCTCGGAGGTCGAAGTAGGGACCGTTTTATCGCATTGGCCAAAAACTCTGACTAACATATTCATACATGTGCTTTCTTTTCTAAAAAGAAAAAAAAAAAGAAAAATGTTCGTCTACGGAAAGAAATTATGATGTTGGTAATCGTGAGTTACTTGCTGTCAAATTGGCATTTGAGGAATGGAGGCATTTTTTTGGAGGGGGGCGGTTCATTCAGTTACTGTGGTCACTTACCACAAGAATCTAGCTAACGTTGAATCAGAACACTAAAGTGTCCCCAAGGTGATATTTGGCACTTCAACCACAATTATATACACTCTAGGACAATAAGACGTCACCAATTAACCCCAAATGAAGCGAACCAACCAATATATGTAATGAAATCACACAATTTTATTGGGTATCAAGCAATAGAAAAAAGCTACATATCCATATTCTCGTAACATACCCCAAGGGGGAAATGCACAGACCAAATAAAAAACAGGGAAAAATAATTTTCTATTGATGATAAATACATAACAAAATAGATAATATATTATTCATATAATACATTAAATATAATTCACATTTCAATATCCCTACACCACCACTGGAATAGAATCCCTTGCAGCAATATCTCATTAAGCAGCATTATAAGGGGCAAACAGATCCAGCTCTCAAAAAATGCCAGTGCATTATAAGCCTAAACCGATCCATTAATCATGGCCCCACAAATAAATATAGCCAAATTGTAATAGCGATATAGCTTGTAATTACCTTAACCAAAAAGTGGTGGTGATTATGGTCCAGTGCAAAGACCCCCGTGCCCCGACGCGCGTTTCGCCCTCTTGCTTTTTCCGGGGGCGTGCCCGAATCAAATTAGGGACTCCTTTTATATTTACCAAGGGCCAATCAATCGGCTGAATCTACCGTCATGTGACCTAACAGGAAAATGTCCACAATCATTTCCGGGAGTGCGCAGTGCGATATCCGATGTGACCAGAATAATCTAAGTCCTCACGAGACATCACGGCGCATGCACCAGTCTAAACACCCTGAGACAATAAAACTACTTCATGACATGCGCAGAATGACCCACACGTCAAAACAAATGGATCATTACAGCAGCGCTCTAGGAAGTACACAGGGTGAAGACGGCGCATGCGCACTATCCCTGAGCAAAAACCTATTGATCATACACTGCATAAGTTGTACTAATGTGCCAAATTACTTAATAAAATACCCACAATAAAGTGTTATGGCTTAATTTATAAAGTGTGCTGTGAACATTTAATACCGGTAAATTATTCCACACCTATGTGGTCAATATAGCATATTACAATAACTTAATGTATCCTATAATAATTTATAACACCATATATAAAGTGCATGTGCCCAAATATAATGTGAATAGATTAAATTTATTTTTATACCTATAAATATTTAAATATGTGAAAAGAATAATTTTGTACTATTATATAAGAATACTGTGAATAAATATAAATTTATTTTTATATATAAATATTTGAAGAAGTGAGAAAATGCACTTACTCCATTATAATTATAGTGCCCCTACACATATAGCCTGTATATCACAATATGCACATTATAAAAATACAGGCCAATACCTACAACTAATGCATCATATAATAATATAATAATTCACAGCATATACTATAATATATATTAAAAGATACAGCACTAAAAAATTCATATATATATGTATACACCACCTACTAAATATAACATACGTATATATACATAATTATTGTTAATATTATTATTTCTTCATTCTTTATTCTTTTCTTCGCAACGCAACATGTTGCATTTTCTTGCGTTCGGAGGGCACGTGAAAATGCTGCACGCGGACGCATCCGCATAAAACGCATGTTCCTGCATACCCAATGTTAAAGATAGGTACGCAGGACGCATGCGGAAGTGGGCAGAGCTTAAGGAAAGAAGTCCGCAGCACCACGCTGCGGACTCAAATGCTGATGTGAACCTAACCTTAGTCATGACCTTCCATCTAAAATTTCGTGGTAAGCCTGAGCATACGGTGAACCCCCTAGATACTGTCACAGTTCCACATCTCCGTGTGTCTGGGATTCAGTTATTAACAACTCAGACATTCAATCTGGTGCAGAGCTGCCAAGGTGTTGATTGACAGCTCGGTCATCCAATCTGATACTGGGAGCTGCTGGCTGTCTCCAGGTGTTCATTATTCCACATGATTGCCAGGCTACTTAAGTGAGCTTTTACTCCCATACCACTGCCAGACGTACATTCAGCTGCTGTGTGGTTTGTCTCTCTGTGTCTTGCGTTCTGTTTGTTGATATTTTGTTGCCTGACTGTGAACTTTGTTCTGACCATCTGTCTGTTTAACCCCTTCCGTTCTGATCCACTATATTCCTTGTATTCTGACCTCTGAACTTTACCTGACTACGCATTTGTCTCTTCCTTCTGTTTGACGTACCTTTTGTCTATAGACCTTGGACCTCTTGACCGCTCTGCCTCCTGGCTAGTCCATGAGTAGTGATTAACGTCACGGGGTCACCTTGTCAATGACTGTGGCATCCCCATGGAGGACATGTATTTTGTAAATTTTATATTTTTCTTTCAAAAGGTTACTTCTCCTGCCACTCCCTTTTTTGTGGGGCTGACATATCTTCTAAACCACACCCTCAAATACCACCACCATTTTTCCGTGACTTTTCAGTTCAAATTCTCTGTGTAAAGCCCTCTATCGGGGAGACCTCATTGAAAACTACACTACAGCCAGTAATGACTTGATTTATCAAAAATCACAGGGGGAAAAAAGGCATTTTTTTACCATAGCGACTAATCAAAGCTCAGTACTAACGTCTTTCGTTGTCCTGGAGAAATTAAATCTAACCTTTGGTTGCTGTAATCAACAAATGTTTTGTTCCACAGTTTTGAAGACTGAGGCCTATTGTGTTTGCAGGCAATTGTAAGGCTGCGTTCACACGTTGCGGTTTTTCCGCATTTTCACGGCGGTTTTTAACGTGCGATTTTGCCGCGAAAACGCAAAAAAACCTGCATCCCATGCAATCCTATGGGATTCCGCAATGCTGTGCTAATGCTGCGGAAAAATACGCAGCATGCTCATTAATTTTGCTGGATCGCGGCTATTCCGCCCACATAGGAATGCATTGTTCTGCTTACTTTCCGCATGTGGCTGTGCACACCATACGAAAAGTAAGCAGAACATTTGCAGATGGTACCCAGGGGGTGGAGGAGAGGAGACTCTCCTCCAGGCTGTGGGTACCATATCCCTGTAAAAAATAGAATTAAAGTAAAAAATCGGGTTATATTCACCTTCCGGCGTCCCGCACAGCCTTACCGATGCTCCCGCCAACTCCCGTTCCCAGTAATACCTTGCGGCAAGGACCTGTGATGACGTAGCAGTCTCGCAAGACCGCTACAGTATTGTAAGACCGCTACGTCATCAAAGGTCTCGCAAGGCATTACTGGGAACGGGAGCAACGTGATGATCGGGAACGCTGCGCGGGACGTCGGAAGGTGAGAAAAGCACGATTTTTTATTTTTAACATTAGATCTTTTTACTACTGATGCTGCATAGGCAGCCTCAATAGTAAAGAGTTGGTCACACCAGTCAATCCGTCAATCAGTTCTCCAAGCGATGCTACAGATCGCTTGGAAAACGCTAGCATTCTGCAAGCTAATTACGCTTGCAAATCGCTAGTTTTTCTGCGGGAAAATCGCAGGAATTTAAAATGCGGTTTTCCCGCGGAATGGAATTCAGGAATTCCCGCGGTAACTTCCGCGGGAGTTCCGCAACGTGTGCACATAGCCTAACTGTGTTACTGACAGGGCTGGCCCCAGAACCCAGGTAGTCCCTAGACATTGCTGGTGCCCACCACATTCTGGTGAGTCCATTAGACCTCGCGCATACTGCAACCAGCTCTGCGGCACAGGTGCTAACTGTGTTGTACAGCCAGCACCCAAGTCTAACTGCTGTGACCAGAGCTTCATCACACCAATTTAACCCTATAGTTGCTGTCCGTTTTGACAGTGCCATTTAAGAGGTCGGAAATGGGGTGCCGAATACCTTGTCGTGAAGACCAATATGTCTACCACATTTGGACATGTATGATCCCATGATTTGATAATTTTACAATACCCTACAATGTTGCAGTCATATAATAGATTGTAGAAGCGATCACAGGTTCAAGTCCCCAAGGGGGACTAGTAAGATGTAAAAACAATGAAAAAGTCTTAAATATTAAAAAATGAGTTAAAATAAATATAAGCGTTCTTTTTAACATATTGATATCTTGTGCATAACTGACTGTAACTAATAAAATATATTTAGCACATGCCGAGAACGCCAAAATGGAAAAAAAAAGGGTGGCAGAATTGCTGTTTTTATCACTTCCCCTTTTAATTAAAAAAAAATTGCTAGCAAAATATATATAAAAGTTCAAATGAACATACTTGATATTGCCGCATACGTAACTGTTTGAACTAATAAAATGTTTATTCCATGTAGGGAATGCCAAAATGGAGAAAAAAATAAAGCAGAAATGCTCTTTTTTTTATCACACTTAAAAACAAAAAGGAAAAGGAATAAAAAGCGATAGTCATATGAACCCCAAAATAGTGATGATAAAAACTCTAGCCAAAATATAAAAAGTTATAGCTTTTGGAAGAGAAGAAAAAACTCAATGGTGAAGAGGGGGGCGCACTGGGACTCAAGGGCCAGCATAAACCCGGAGCCGGCCCTGATTACCAATGGACTCCTTGGGACATACAAAATAGACAAAACCAATTTTGTTACTGGGTTTTTTTTTTTTTCTATAAAAGAGACCATAATTATTCTACAAAATCCTATAGAATGAAAAGCTGGCGGCAGGATGAGGAATAATTTAATTAATGGAGACCTTTTAATACACACAACTGTATAACTTTCCATGATATAAAAAGGCTTTTAAACATTTGTTTTATATGAAGGGAATGTAGCAGTGAACTAAAATAAATAGCGTCTTCAGTTTCCTAAGAATTACACCCCAAAATTACCTTTTATTACCTGATTATAAGTTTTCGAAGCCAAATCTAAAGTCTGGCTGGACATAATTCAACCTATTATCTGTGGGACTATCGCTTTCTATAAAACACATTTTTCAGAAATCACCACTGGCTTACATTAAAATCCATATGCTTCTGTAACACTTTAGCCGACCGGTGAAGGAATGCCGCTCACAGTATCGTGCATGATTAATTTGTCCGCTATGTTTTCTCTTCCAACTTTTATTTAAAAGTTACGTGGTTTAAGTCTGTCACTTTATTTTAGTAATATTGGATTCTTTTTTTTCATTGTAAAGTTTCATTGTTGAAAGATTATCCAATTGTTTAGTTAAAACCAACAACAGCCCGCACCGGGAGACATTGGTTTTTTTTTTGTTTTCTTTTTAAACTCCTAGTTAAGGGAAGGTTGATATTTAACATCTGGAAAAATGTGTCCAGACCTGACCCAGGGCAAAAATACACTTTATACGGCTGATGATAGTAACTTTATTATTCTAACCGAACTCCTCTCCTTTTTCAGACGACACTTCCATTTTATTTGATCTGATGTCTAAACACCTATTTTGACTCATTTTGGGTCATTTTTTTTCCTTATAAGGAAATTTCTGCGGTGTAGAGTCAAGGAATCGAAGAATGAGAGATCAAAATCATTAAATGTGTAGACTGATATATAAAAGATAATTGATAACAATATCAGGGGTCTCAAACTCAGTCGGGTAACTGGGCCAGACTTAGAAAAAAATCTGAATATATAGGGCCGCGTTCTTTGTGGGAGAAGACCATTTCAGTGATACCGTTATTTTTCTATATGACTGTTTGATTATCGTATTTTTTTCCCATATTATTTATTCTTGCTAATGGTGTTGTGTTAATCATATGGGGTATGATACAGGTCTTCTCTTAATAACATTTTTACATAAAACAGCACTTTCAGTCACCAAATACTATTCCATTTTTTTATTCTTTAGTTTACTTTAAAAAAAAAAAATCTTTTTTTTCCTTGACCCCCAATCGGCCCCATACAGTAATATAGTTTTACAATTAGCCCCATTTCGTAATTCTGGGTCCGATTCTGTAATAATGCCCTTCGTCCTGTAATAATGTCCCCATCCTGTAATTATGTCCACATTCTTGTCCCATCTTATGGTAATGTCCCCACCCTGGTCCCACCTTATAGTAATGGCTCAATTCTGGTTCCATCTTTTAGTAATGTCCCCATGATGGTCCCATCTTACGGCAATGTCCTCATCCTGGTCCACTTTATAGTACTGTCCCCATCCTGGTTCCATCTTTTAGTAATGTCCCCAACCGGGTCTCATCTTATAGTAATGTCCCCATCCTGGTTCCATCTTATAGTAATGTCCCCATCCTGGTCCACTTTATAGTAATGTCTGTCCCATCCTGGTCCCCTCTTATGGTAATGTCCCCATCCTGGTCCCCTTCTAGTAACAATGTCCCACATTCTGTCACTCTTTACATACACACACAAAAATTCTTCTCACCTGACCTCACTCCCTCGGCGAACAGCGTTCTCTTCCTCCTCTGCAGCCAATGCGCTTGGCCATGAAGTCATGTGCAGCCGTGCTGGGATGCGGACATCAGCTGCTGGCCTCTGATTAGCCAATGGCTGCTATTGGTATTGCGTTTCACAGTGCTGGTCTCTGCACCGCAGTACATTTTTTATTGAATGTGGGTCTGAGGGCATACACTCAGTTGAAAAGAAGTGCTGACTTCGGTGGCCCCTGGCTCGCTGCACATGATTGTCTCCATTGCCTGAAGGCCAAACAATGGCGCCTCAGGGGCCTTATGCGTGTTTGAGATTCCTGAGTTAGATACTGTAGATATTAAATGGATTAAATCGCTATAGATGAGATAACATAATTGATAGATATTAAAAAATATAGTAGATGATACTGTAGACTGATACATTCACCAAACACCCCCTGATGAAGCTTGATGCGAAACGCGTTTAAGGTGCGTTTTCTTTGATATGTAAAGTGTACTCCATGGCACTGTGTATTATTATTATTAGTAGTAGTATTATTATTATTATTATTATTATGTGAACGTTCGTGAGATATCACTTTCTTCCTTTTTACTTGTATAGGCCTTAACTTGTACAACACTGGCTAATTTTTGACTTGTATGTTTTGAGTCTCCCTCCTTAATACTGTGATTGATAGATTTGTAGTATTCACACAAGAGTTTTATATGTCTTTCTTTTTATGTCTATTTGTATGCTTTTAATTATAATACTTAATGAATAATATATTTTGTTTATTTTGAGCCTTGTTCATTTCTATATAGGTATTGTTATAGTAGATGATAGACAAATAAGAGATAATGGATCAATATATGAGATCCATAACATATAGAGAAAGATAGATGAGAGAGAGAGAACAGATAGATGTGATCTGTCGCACATTTATCGATTATCTAGCTTTCAAATTATCTGTCTCCTATCTAGAGTGGATATAAAACGTATCCAGTGGCTTGCAAAGGTATTCACCCTCTTGGCATTTTTTCGTGTTTTGTTACCTCACAACTTGGAATTTCACTGCTTTTTTTGAGGGTTTGCGTCAGTTCATGTACAGAACAAACCGACTACTGTGAACATTTGTTTTTCTTTTTTTATGTGAAGCAAACAACAAATAGGACAAAATAACTGAGAACTTCAGTGTACATACCTATTCACTCTCCTAAAGTCAGTACTTTGTAGAGCCTCCTTTTGCAGCAATTACAACTGTAAGTCACTTTGGATAAAGGGGGTTTTACACATAGCGATATCGCTATAACATCACCGATTTTGTGACGTTATAGCGATATCGCTATGTGTGATACTTGCCTCCGACCGGCTCCCCTGCTGTCCATCGCTGATCGCGTGAGAATGTCCAGGTCCATTTCTCGTCGTCAGCTTCCTGCTGGGCTTCCTGCTGTGACGACGAGCGACGCGTGGAGGCAGGCGGGAGGACGTCAGGATCGCTGTGTGTGAAAAGGTGAGTATCGTACGCTGCGTCGCTGCTGCATCGCTGTGAGGTCTGCCTGTGTGACAGCTCACTAGCGATCATTTAGCGATGCACCAGCAATCCTGATCGAGTCGGATCGCTGGTGCATTGCCAAATGTAAAAGGGCCTTAAGTCTCTGTGAGTTTTCCATATCTTGCCACTGGGATTTTTGATTGTTTCTCAAGGCTAAACTGCTCCAGCTACTTCAAGTTCGATGGTTTCCTCTGGTGAACAGCAGTCTTCAAGTCTTCTCAATTGTATTAAGGTCTAGACTTTGACTAGGCCACTCTAAAACATTTACACACTTCCCCTTCAATCATTCACGCGTTGCTTTAGCAGTATGCTTTGGGTCATTGTCTTGTTGGAAGGTGAACCTCTTTCCTAGACTCAAATCTATGACATACTAAAACAGGTTTTGCTCAAGAATATCCCTGTATTTTGCACCATCCATCTTCCCCCTCGACTTGGACCATTTTCCCCTTTCCCTGCTGATGGAAAATATCCCCATAGCATGATGCTGTCACCACCATGTTTTGTGGGGATGGTATTCTTGATGAAATGTGTTGGTTTGGTGACAGACATAGCGTTTTCCTTGGTGGCCAAAAAGTTAAATTTGGGTCTCGTCTGACCACAGCACCCTTCCTCCATACATTTGAGGAGTCTCCCATATGTATTTTGGCAAACTGAAAACGTGCCTAACAATTTTTGTGTGTAAGTAAAGGCTTTTTCTGCCTGCCCTTTCATAAAGGCCACCTCTATGAAGTGTATGGCTTATTGTGGTGTATGGACAGATACTCCAGTATCTGCTTGGGAACTCTGCAGCTCCTTCAGGGTTACCTTTTCGTCTCTGTGCTGCCTCTCTGATTAATGCCCTCCTTGCACTGGCTGAGAGTTTTGGTGGAGTTTTGAGGAGTTTTGAGCCCTCTCTTGTCATGTTTGTTTTGGTACCATTTTCTTTCCATTTGATGATAATCGATTTGATGGTGTTCCGGGGGATCATCAGAGATTGGGATAGTTTATTATAACCCAACTCTGACTTGTACTTCTCAACAACTTTGTCCCTGACTTGTTTGGAGATCTCCTTGGTCTTCATGGTGGTGTTTGGTTAGTGGTCCCTCTTGTTAATGGTGTTGAAACTTCTGTGGCCTTCCAGAACAGGTAAAGTGCATATAATGACAGACCATTTGACACTTTAGATTGCTCATAGGGGGACGTCCTTTCACTAAACATGTGACTTAGAAGGTAATTGCTTGCATCAGAATTTTTTAGAGGCTTTATAGCACATGGCAATTTTTAGTTATTTGATCCCATAAATTTTATTTTTGCCTATATTTTCTAATTTCACTTCACCAACTTAGACTATTTAGTGCTGATGCATCACACAAAAATATTTAAACATCGGTTGTAATGTAACAATATATGTAAAAAGTCAAGGAGATGAATACTTTTACAAGTTACTGTATATACCCTGTTAAAATGCCATGTTTTTGTCATGTAAAAAACATACTAAGAGAAGTCATTTCAGAGCTTTTTACTCCTTTTTAGGTATGTGCACACAAAGTTTCGGATGGAAAAATAAATATAAAGAACTAAAATAATGTGGTTACATAAATATGCACAACTTTAAAATAATATTTTGTTGAAGTATGCTTTAAATTTCTGACATCATTCAGTCTCTGTGGGAAGGAGTCTATCAGCATTGTGCATTTAGAATTGGAGATCTTTGCCCACTTTGCCTTGCTGTAGTTCAACATCTGTCAGATTATGATGGCATCTCCTGTGTACAGCGCCCTCTTCAGGTCACCCACATATTTTCTATTGGACTCTGGTTTCGCTCTGGCTGTGCCATTCCAAAGCTGACATAGGAGCTTAATTGTAAGCACATAAACCGTGAGCTGCCAGAGAAGAGATGCAACAGGAGAAGAAATAAATCTCCTAGACTGACTGAGCACAAAGGATTTTTCCTCGACTCTCCGTCTTCCCTGCACAGTCAGCTGAGAAGATTTATCTCATCTCCTGTTAAAGCCCATCTTCTAGGCTTACTGAAGTATGTTTACTATACAACTCCTCTGTCTGTTGAGACACAGGTCTCAGAAGATGTTTCATCAGACTATTGCCTGTCCTGACATATGCCTAGGTGTGGGCTGCCATTTGAATTACATAATGAGGGTCATTTTTTCTCTCACCCATGACAGCACCACGGAGAGAGGGGATCCGCCCTTCAGGGACAGGAACCTACAGATAAAAAGGGCAGTACCTCTCCTCCACCTTCAGTTGGGTTCCTGTCCCTGACGGGGGGACCCACAGTACGGTGTACCTGCGCTTCAAGAGAGTCCGGATCCGGGGCCGGCCTGTCCGGTATTCAGCAGAGGGGAGGCCCCTGTCGTGGCAGGAACGGTGCCCGAAGCCGCCACCGCTGGGGCCGATGCGGGCTACCAGGTGAGCGGGGGGGAGACGCCGGAGTTGCCGCTCCGGAAAGGAGATTGGGGCTCGCGGGGACCCGGTGGAAGTGCGGGCAGCGCCATGGTACGGAGAGTACCAAGATGGCCGCTGCCCCGGAAGTAGAGGCGGACTTCCGGGTCCCTGAATCAGGCGCATGCGCAGGAGCGTGCTCCCCGACCAGCGCGATTCAGGATGGGAGCGGTGACGTCACAGGGGCGGCAAATTTAAAGATGGTGGCTGCAGAAACTCCTGGCTGGAAGCGATCTTAATAATGGAGGATAGCGACCAGCAACAGGAGCAGCATGCCAGACAGCAGCTCAAGCAGCAGCACCACCACCACCGACAAAAGGAATGAAACAGAGAGGGCCGTTCCAGCAGTCACTCCACGTGGCGTAGTACGTCAGCAGCAAGGAGCAAATCGCCACCAGGAGGTCAGCCTATACAGGACATGACTCCGTCTCCCGAACCGGTACCTGCAGCTGCGCACCTTTTGGAGGTAAGTGATCTTCGTGAATGTTCAAAACGAGGAAGAAAGACACGATAGAAACCTCCCAGTCAGACTCTTCCATGTCCGGAGAAATCTCGTCTAAATCCTCAGAATCCAGCTCCTCATCCTCAGACGAGGAAACGGAAGGGCGTCACTGTTTTCCCCTAGAAGAGGTAGACAAACTAGTAAAAGCTGTAAGGTCTACCATGGGGGTATTGGACCCCAGGCCGAATAGAACAGTCCAGGACATAATGTTCGGGGGACTGGGCCAGAAAAAACGGAGAGTATTTCCGCTTAACAAAATTGGCAAGGGTCTAATCAAAAAAGAATGGGATAAGCCAGACAGGAAAAATACTACGGTCCCTTCCCTTAAAAGAAAATATCCCTTTGAAGAGGAGGCATCTACATCTTGGGATAAAGCCCCGAAGCTCGACGTAGCAGTCGCAAAGGCCTCAAAAAAATTGTCCTTTGAGGACATGGACACCCTCAGGGACCCCTTGGACAAAAAGGCAGATACCTTTCTAAAGGGGGCATGGGAGTCAGCAGGCAGTAACCTCAGGCCAGCCATAGCGGCGACATGTACTTCAAGGGCCCTAATGGTGTGGGTGGACCAACTTGAGAAACAGCTGAGGGAAGGGACACCAAGGGAAAAGATCTTAGATTCTATCCCAGTAATAAGGGGAGCGGCTGCCTTCTTAGCGGACTCATCGGCCGATTCAGTCAGGCTATTGTCCAAAACAGCAGCACTTTCAAACGCGGCCCGAACAACACTATGGCTTAAAAGCTGGCCAGGGGACCTACAGACCAAAATGAAATTATGTCCAATCCCCTGTGAAGGGAAATTCCTTTTTGGGGAGACATTAGATGACATCCTCCAGAAAACAGGGGATAAGAAGAAAGCGTTCCCAAATTTGGGGCCAGCAGCATTTAAAAGACCCTTTCGGAATAGGAGGTTTTTTCAGAGGAGACCACCAAGGGAACAAAAATGGGATGACAAAAGAAGAGATAGAGGGTTCTTCTTTAGTAACTCCTCCCGGGACAAAAAGCCCCCCAAGTGACAGTACACCCAGGGTGGGGGGAAGGTTAACCCTTTTTCTTCCAGCCTGGAGGAGAATCTCAAACAACCCATGGATAGTAAACCTAATCCAGGAGGGCCTAAAAATAGACTTTCTCTCTCTTCCACCCCAAAAGTATGTAATAACGCCGCTGAGATCCAGTATGAGAGAACAGGAAGCGCTGGAAAGCGAGGTCCTAGGCCTAGTAAAAAAAGAGTCCTCCAGGAGGTTCCCCTGCAAGATATGGGCAGAGGGTTCTACTCCCCGTTTTTTTTAGTAACCAAACCGGACGGCACCTTTCGAACGATCCTAAACCTGAAAAAGTTAAACGAATACGTCAGGAATCAGAGCTTCAAAATGGAGTCGATCAGGTCCACCACCAAAATCCTGTTCCCAAACTGCTACATGACGGTGTTAGATCTAAGCGACGCCTATTATCACGTCCCTATACACAAAGACTCCAGAAAATATCTCAGATTAGCCGTCTCAATGAAGGGCAAGGTCAAATAATTCCAGTACAGAGCCCTGCCGTTTGGAATATCGATAGCCCCGCGGGTATTTACCAAAATAGTAGCAGAGATGATGGCTCATATACGGGAACAAGACATAGTAATAATCCCGTATCTAGACGATTTCCTAATAGCAGGCAGCTCGGCGCAAAAATGCAGAGAACAGAGGGACAGGGTGGTGGACACTCTACAAGGTCTAGGCTGGCTTCTAAATCTAAAAAATCAAGATTGGAGCCCAGCAGGGTACAAGAATTCTTGGGCCTAATACTGGACTCAAACATTCAGGAGTGTCGCCTCCCAGACCACAAGAAGGAGAAAATTGCTCAAATTACAGCAAGAGCAATCCAAAATCCCTCTATGACATTAAGGAAAGCTATGTCACTGCTGGGTTCCCTATCTGCCTGCCTGCCAGCAGTTCAATGGGCTCAGTTACACACAAGAGATCTCCAGTGGGACGTATTAGCCAACCAGGCAGCAATAGGGGGACACCTAGAGGGTTGTATTACCCTAAATTCAAGAACTATTCATTTCCTAGCTTGGTGGGGAAACCAGGAAAATCTGTCCAAAGGGATACCCTGGGTAACAAAGATAACACACGTAGTGACAACGGATGCCAGTCCCACGGGATAGCGAGCACACATGAACAACGAGGTAGCTCAGGACGTGTGGGGAGATCAAGAATTAAAAGCCTCCTCAAACCAAAAACAGCTTCTAGCAGTAGGCTATGCACTAACACACTTCCTACCCCTGCTCCAGAATCACCATGTCCGCATTCTTTCGGACAATCGAGTCCTAGTGGCCTATATAAATCATCAGGGGGGAACCAGGTCCCAAGCCCTAATGGACACATCTGCCAGAGTCCTCAAACTAGTGGAGGCAAACCTGCTATCTCTATCAGCCCTACACATCCAGGGTGCAGAGAATCAAAGGGCAGACTTTCTGAGCCGCACCCAATTACGACAAGGGAAATGGGTACTAAAGGGGTCCATTTTTCGGCAGATTGTAAAAATGTGGGGGACCCCGAATATAGATCTGTTTGCCGATTTAAAAAAAAAAAAAAAGTAGAGGATTCCCTCTGGGATCTAGGGAGCAGAAGGTTTCTAACTCTGGACGCGTTTATGCTCCCGTGGACACAGAGTCTAACATATGCCTTTCCCCCCAATCATGCTCATTCCAGCGGTCATAAGGAAAGTCAGGGAGGACGGGGCAAGAATGATACTGATAGCCCCTTTCTGGCCCAAAAGAACCTGTTTTTTTCCTGGCTAAGAATGCTCTCAGTAACCGACCCATGGATCCTACCGGATCTTCCGGACCGCGCTATCGCAGGGCCCAGTGTTACATCATCGGGCACCGAACCTCCATTTAACAGCATGGAATTTGAGAGGGCACTGATGAGGGATAGGGGGTTTTCAGAGAACCTTATAACTACATTACAAAAAAGTAGGAAACCGGTTACAATGAGAGCTTACGGCAGGACATGGAAAAAATTCCTATCCACTTCTAGGGAAAAGGTCCAGGACGGAGTGCAGATTGATAAGATCCTAGAATTTCTACAAAAGGGCCTAGAACAGGGTCTGGCGGTTAACACATTAAAAGTACAAATAGCGGCATTAGGCGCCCTCTATAACCATGATGTGGCAGGTGACCCTTGGGTAGCACGATTTATTAAGGCCGCAACCAGATCTAGGCCAATAGCTAGTCAAAGGTTACCGTCATGGGACCTGAATCTTGTACTATCAACACTGACAGGCCCTCCGTTCGAACCAATTCACTCGGCACCCCTAAAAATCCTATCACTTAAAACGGTGCTTCTGGTGGCACTAACATCAGCCCGAAGGGTGAGCGATATCCAAGCCTTATCAGCAAGGCCTCCTTTTACAAAAATTCTAGAGGATAGGGTCATCCTAAAACCTGACCCAGCCTATTTACCTAAAATGTCATCACATTTCCACAGGTCCCAAGAGGTAGTCCTTCCTTCCTTCTGCCCAAATCCAAAAAATAAGGGGGAAAAAAAATTCCACACTTTAGATGTTAAAAGGTGCCTAGTACAGTACTTAGAGGCCACCAAAAAATGTAGGAAGGAAGGCTCTCTCTTTGTGTGTTTCCAGGGTCCTCGGAAGGGGCTCAAGGCATCCAAGAGTACCCTGGCAAGGTGGATAAGGGATGCGATTGCCCTGGCATACTCATCCAGTGGAAATACCATCCCGGAGGGGCTGAGAGCCCATTCCACAAGGGCAATGGCGACCTCATGGGCTGAAAGATCTGAGGTATCAATAGAACAAATCTGTAAGGCGGCCACCTGGTCATCACCTTCGACCTTTTTCAGGCACTATAGATTAGATCTAGCCTCTACGTCTGACCTGACCTTCGGGAGAAGGGTCCTTCAGGCGGTGGTCCCTCCCTAAGCTGCCAATCTCTGTAATTCTCTCCGTGGTGCTGTCATGGGTGAGAGAGAATAGCTTAGTTACTCACCGATAACGGTGTATCTCAGAACCCATGACAGCACCCGCTTATTCCCCTCCCCTTCACGAGTGTGGTGAGCACGTGTTACGGTTAGTAGAGTGTTTTCGTTTAGGCACGGTGCTTTTGATAAATAAGCAGTATGATAATATGGTGTATATATTTCTGTTGTCTAACTAACCTGGAAACCCTCTTATGCTCTGTAACCAACTGAAGGCGGAGGAGAGGTACCGCTCTTTTTATCTGTAGGTTCCTGTCCCTGAAGGGCAGATCCCCTCTCTCCGTGGTGCTGTCATGGGTTCCAAGAAACACTGTTATCGGTGAGTAACTAAGCTAATTACATTCTTGGAGAATCCCTTAAAGACTTGGGCCTGGAAAAGGGGAGACAACACCAGCAGAGGTATAAGAAAGAGACTGACAACAAATCTAACCTAAAAAAAAAAAAAGTGAAACCCTGAAGGTTCTGGAATGAATAGATTAATCCTTGATCAGTTTACATTTGTTTGGTCTACGAGTATCTACTTTCTTCAGTAGTAAACCATACCACCTGGCCCACTTCACAAACGTAAATTCAAAGAGGACATTCATTTTTTTGCCGTTCATCTGTAGGGAGCAATAAAATAATTCTATTGAACGTCTTGAGAGAAGACGTCGACCACCAAAGTTAAGTAACTGAAAATAACGCTGAAATTAATAATCACAACTGAACAAAGACGTAAAAATACAATGAATATTTGATCCTATCTACCTTCAGGAAAACAATTCCAGCTATTCCAGATGTTTAGACTGCCATACTGAGCGGCTATTAATACAAATATCCAGAACATTCCTACATGGAGTAAGATGCCTATCTATCTCCACAAGAGCACAGGATCATTGTCATCCTCTACTCATGGATCTAGTGATGATATCTGGTAAAACGATCTGGCCGTAAATGGATATTTATCATCCAGCGATTTTCAGAGATAATTTTTCATCAGGGATAGCCGAATAAATATACACAAAGGATTTAACGTATGGAAATAAATTGGAAGAGTCCCTTGTGTGTTGCCGAATGCAAGAAGTGTAGACCTTTCGAGAACTCTTATTTTTGCCCCATGGAGGCTTGAAGCAAAATCAACTTGGCACTTGTTACGGAGATAAACAGTGGTGTAACTTCGAGGTTTGTGGACCATTAAGCAACAGGGCTCTTTAATAGCAATGGTCTTCTCGTATGGGCTAAAGTGAACTTTTGGGCCCTTTAGGCTACAGGTCTGTGTACTCACTATTTTTACATTGCTGGCGACAGGACTGATTCCAAAGGGATGTAGACCTTTGGGCATCTTGTCTACCTATGTATAGAGTCTTTTTGCTTAGCTGATAATGGCCTCCAACCACTCCAGTAAAGCCCCCGTCACACACAGCGATCTCGCTAGCGAGATCGTTGCGGAGTCACAAGTTTTGTGATGCAGCAGTAATCTCAGCAGCGAGATCACTGTGTGTGTGACACTTATCAGCGACCGGCCCCCCTGCCGGGTATCGCTGATCGTCCTTGAATGGCCTGGACATTTTTTTGAACACTGGTCTCCCGCTGGCCAGCACGCATCGCTGCGTGTGGCAGGCGGGAGACCAGTGATCAGGGAGATGGAGCTGGTAACCAAGGTAAACATCGGGTTTCTAAGCGCTGCGCTTAGAAACCCGATGTGTACCTTGGTTACCAGCTCCCTGCACCAGCACGCTGGTTTCTAACATACACAGCGGGTAACTAAGCGACGTGCATCGCTTGTTACCCGCGTGTCGCTGGTGGTGATCGCTGGTGAAGCTGCCTGTTTGGCAGCTCACCAGCGATCATATGGTGACACACCAGAGATCCTGACAAGGTCCATATAGTTGTCGGGATCGCTGGTGCGTCGCTATGTGTGACGGGGCCCTAAGCCCTAGTATCTGAATAGATTTGTCTTGACTGTAATGGAGTGAAGCACAGTCTTGTGTGGCCAGATTACTTTTACCTTTGTAGGGTTTTCCAAGGTTAACTATTTTTAGAGCTAGAACCCTTTTATTTAAGGGATTGGTAGGGTCTCCTAAGAAAAGCTTTGTAGGATTCTTCTGCATGATATATTTCTACTTTTGCTTATTCAGTCTGCACCATATCTTGGTAATAACTACAAGCCATTGAGCAGAGGTGGTGGATGGTGGACAGAGAAAAGAAGTAAAAGGAGGTCACCAGTGATATCTAGGGCCAACCTGGAGTATGAGCTATATATCAAAGGATGACTGGGCCAATTATATTAAAGTGTTTACACCAGAAAATTGGCTTAAAACACTCAATAATCGCAAACATTTTGCAACTTTTAGCGTTTTCAAGGAGCTCAACCAAAATGATAAGGGCTGGGGAAGATGAGAGCAAACCCCCAAAAAAGGGGTGAATTGTAACAGTCTAAAAGTCAAAAAACGCCATATTAACGCCTTCATGACCAAGCCTATTTTGACCTTAATGGTCAGGCCATTTTTTGCAATTCTGACCAGTGTCCCTTTATGAGGTAATAACTCAGGAACGCTTCAACGCATCCTAGCGATTCTGAGAATGTTTTTTCGTGACATATTGGGCTTCATGTTAGTGGTAAATTTAGGTCAATAATTTTTGCGTTTATTTGTGAAAAAATCAGAAATTTGGCGAAAATTTAGAAAATTTCGCAATTTTCAAATTTTGAATTTTTATTCTGTTAAACCAGAGAGTTATGTGACACAATATAGTTGCTAAATAACATTTCCCACATGTCTACTTTACATCAGCACAATTTTGGAAACAAAATATTTCTTTGTTAGGAAGTTATAAGGGTTAAAAGTTGACCAGTGATTTCTCATTTTTATAACAAAATTTACAAAACCATTTTTTTTAGGGACCACCTCACATTTGAAGTCACTTTGAGGGGTCTATATGGTAGAAAATACCCAAAAGTGACACCATTCTAAAAACTGCACCCCTCAAGCTACTCAAAACTACATTCAAGAAGATTATTAACCCTTCTGGTGTTTCACAGGAGCTAAAGCAAAGTGGAAAGAAAAAATGGACATTTTAATTTTCCAACAAAAATTTTCTTTTAGCATCAATTTTTTCATTTTCACATGGGCAACAGGATAAATCGGATCCTAAAATTTGTTGGGCAATTTCTCCTGAGTACACCGATACCTCATATGTGGTCATAAACCACTGTTTGGGCGCACAGCAGGGCTCAGAAGGGAAGGAGCGCCATTTGACTTTTTGAATGGAAAATATGCTGGAATATTTAGCGGTTGCCATGTCGCGTTTGGAGAGACCCTGTGTGCCTAAACATTGGAGCTCCCGCACAAGTGACCCCATTTTGGAAACTAGACCCCCCAAGGAACTTATCTAGATGCATAGTGATCACTTTGAACCCCCCAGGTGCTTCACAAATTGATCTGTAAAAAAAAGTACTTTTTTTTCACAAAAATTTTATTTTAGCCTCAGTTTTTTTCATTTCCACATGGGCAACAGGATAAAATGGATCCTAAAACTTGTTGAGCAATTTCTCCTGCGTACACCGATACCTCATATGTGGTAATAACCAGGGAAGGAGCACCATTTGACTTTTTGAATGGAAAATTAGCTCCAATCGTTATCGGACACCATGTCACGTTTGGAGGGCCCCTGTGCACCTAAACATTGGAGCTCCCCCACAAGTGACCCCATTTTGGAAACTAGACCCCTTATCGAACTTATCTAGATGTGTAGTGAGCACTTTGAACCCCAAAGTGCTTCACAGAAGTTTATAACGCAGAGCAGTGAAAATAAAAAATAATTTTTTTTCCTCAAAAATGATTTTTTTTTAGCATGCTATTTTTAATTTTCACAAGGCTAACAGGAGAAATTGGACCACAAAAGTTGTTGTACAGTTTGTCCTGAGTACGCTGGTACCCCATATGTGGGGGGGAACCACTGTTTGTGCGCACGGCAGGGCTCAGAAGGGAAGGAGCGCCATTTGACTTTTTGAAATGCAAATTACTTCTAATCGTTAGCGGACACCATGTCGTGTTTGGAGAGCCCCAGTGTACCTAAACATTGGAGCTCCCCACAAATGACCCCATTTTGGAAACTAGACCCCCTAAGGAACTTATCTAGATGCATAGTGAGCACTTTGAACCCCCAAGTGCTTCACAAAAGTTCATAACGCAGAGCCGTGAAAATAAAAAATATTTTTTTTTCTTCAAAAAATTATTTTTTAGTGCGCAATTTTTTTATTTTCATAAGGGTACCAGGATAAATTGGACCCCAAAAGTTGTTGTCCAGTTTGTCCTGAGTACGCTGGTACCCCATATGTGGGTGGGGACCACTGTTTGGGTACATGTCGGGGCTCGGAAGGGAAGTAGTGACATTATGAAATGCTGACTAAGATGGAATGGTTTGCGGGCATTATGTTACATTTGCAGAGCCCCTGATGTACCTAAACTGTGTAACCCCCCCACAAATGACCCCATTTTGGAAACTAGACCCCCCAAGGAACTTATCTAGATGTGTGGTGAGCACCTTGAAACCCCCAAGCGCTTCACAGAAGTTTATAACGCAGAGCCATGAAAATTAAAAAAAAAATTTTTTCCTCAAAAAAATGATTTTTAGCCAGCAATATTGTTTTCACAAGGGTAGCAGGATAAATTGGACCCCAAAAGTTGTTGTCCAGTTTGTCCTGAGTACGCTGGTACCCCATATATGGGGGGAACCATTGTTTGGGCACACGTAAGGGCTCGGAATGGAAGTAGTGACGTTTTGAAATGCAGACTTTGATGGAATGGTCTGCGGGCGTCGTTAAATTTGCAGAGCACCTGATGTGCCTAAACAATAGAAACCCCCCACAAGTGACCCCATTTTGGAAAACAGACCCCCAAGGAACTTATCTAGATGCCTGGTGAGCACTTTGAACCCCAAGTGCTTCACAGAAGTTTATAACGCAGAGACGTGAAAATAAATAAAAATAAATTTTTCCACAAAAATATTTTAGCCCCCAATTTTTTATTTTCCCAAGGGTACCAGGAGAAATTAGACCCCCAAATTTGTTGTGCAATTTTTCCTGAGTACGCTGGGGTAAACCACTGTTTGGGCACACGTCGGGGCTTGGAAGGGAGGGAGCACCGTTTGACTTTTTGAATGCAAAATTGGCTGGAATCAATGGTTGCACCATGTTGCGTTTGGAGACCCCCGTGATGTGCCTAAACAGTGGAAACCCCTCAATTCTAACTTCAACCCTAACCCCAACACACCCCTAACCACAGCCCTAACTCCAACACATCCCTAACCCTAATCCCAACCCTAACCATAACCCTAACCCCAACACACCCCTAATCCCAACCCTAACCCTAATTCCAACCCTAACTCTATTTCCAATCCTAACCCTAACCCTCTTTCCAACCCTAACCCTAATGGAAAAATATAAATAATTTCTTTATTTTATTAGTTGTTCCTGCCTAAGTGGGTGATAATTGGGGGGTTTACTTACTTTTCATTCTGTTTTGATCACCAGCGCTGCCATTAGTTTGCTGACCATCCTTTACGTATTGACCAGCTGGCAGAGTCGGCACAAACAGGTAAGAAGAAAGGAAGTCCAGCACAACAATCCATTGTTCAAAATTTATTCCATTTTGTTAATAATCCAATAAAATTAGCAGAAAAAAGTTGATGAAATTTTTACAAACTCTTACGCAATGATCATCATGATGTTCCGCTTGAAACACCGAAGAGTTTTTAACATTTTCTTTAACTATTTTTCTTTTAATTTTAATGGATTACTAATAAAATAGAATCATTTTTTACTGACGGTTGTGCTGGACTTCCTTTCTTCTTACCTATATCTGACAATACCCTTTTGTAAAAGATGGAACAACCTTTTTACCTTTAGACAAACATTGCTGAATTTTTAAAATTATAGTGCTATTCTTGTGCATGGATTGCGGCAGATCTTCTCAAGTTATCTGAATGAAAGGCAGTGCCATACAGATTAGCTCGATTTTTCAAGAACAGCGCCACTCCTATCCACAGGCTGTTCCAAAACTTTTACGAGTGAAAGCGGACAGACGAGCTACAATAACAGACTCAGCCAAAAGACAAATGTGGCGCTGTTTCTTTAAAAAAAAAAAAAAAAAAGTAGATCCTTATTTTTTTTTCTGTGCCTGAAGAAGTCCTACAATATGATACTTTCCTCCATGGAAGGCATAAACCTTAATTCTAAGCTTCCCATAATTGGCATCCCGTAAGGTAAATATGTACTAAAGCATTGGAAAGGTAAAAATACACAAAGCATTCATAACCATGCTCAACGAACCAGAAAAACATATACAACGCTCATCATCATCATTATTGTTTCGAAAGGTCAAACATAATTAGAGATATCATCGTTACGGATTACTTTGTATCAGCTGTTTAATATTAAACTTGTTGTATGGATTCAGTTAATTGGATGGGGAAAAAAAAGGCAAAACATATTTCTCCTCTTTCCTAAAAAGTGTAGGAAAAGCTATTAGGAGGTAGATCAACTTTTAATTAGTGTTAATGAGGAGGGCAGCCACAGGAAAAGCAATAATTGCCTCCATAATTTCTAAGATAATGGGAGTTGTATAATCAGATACATTTTACAACTGTCATCTCCCCGTAATATTATACTAGGTGAAAATTAAACAGCGCCGTACAAGTCTGTTGTTTTGGAAAGTATCGAGCCTGCATGCAAAATCATGTATTTAATTCATGTCATACTGGCAGATCATATGCCCTTGCAGAAGTATTCACATACTTAAGACATTTGGTTGATGATTTATGCAAAAAAAATGTGTCTACAATACATAGTTCATTTGTGCGGTTTATATTCACTGAACTGGAGCAGATGCTACATAAAGGTTCTAGAGTTTGTTGTAAGCAGGTTTGTCATTCTTGCTCCCATACTATCCCTTAAAGTGTGGTGCTTTTTTTTTTAACCTTCTCAAGGGCTGGCATTATTGGTTACACGAACCCCCTTCCTGTAGCATTGTCTTTCATATATATATTGCGTCAGGAATTTTATGCTTTAGTTCAGCTGCAATGAATGGGAAACAATGAACCGAAAAATGTCCACACATGATTAATGTCTAGCAAGAGGCAAAGTTATGTCCCCTTACACAGGCCTGTATTTGTCACTAGGCACCAGAGGTCCAAGTGTGGCATGCTAAAATGTGGGGAGTAGCGCCAGGGTGAAAATATATATATGTATTTTTTTATTCGCCTTGGGGAAATGGGAGTAGAGAGGTGATATACTGAATTTTTCAGTAAAATCACTTGTGAGGGAACAGTATGGGGGTAGTAAATAGAGGAAGGGCACAGTATGGCGGGGGCAGTATTTTGAAAGTAGGTTAGTTTGGGCAGTATATATGGGGGCAGTATATAGGAGGAGGGCACAGTATGTGGGCATTTTTAGAAGACAGTACAGTATGTGGGCAGTATTTTGTCACGATCCATTCTCGGCCCAGGGACTTACCAGCTGGAGTTACCCCCAGTAATGCCCCTACACAGCTCATTCCCCAAGTCGGCGCTCTGGAGATTTGTGGTACCTCCGGATCATACGTTGTAACCTCCATCAGTCCATGTTTGCCATGAACCTGAGTCAGGTGGTTGCTGAGGTGAACTAAAGTGGATCTAGGCATCCTCACCGTAGGTGTTTCTCTGGTGAGGTGCTGTGTTGAGGGTCCAGAGGCCCCTCATTGAAGGAGGGGTACTGTCACAATCCATTTTTGGATCTGTGTCAGAGTCTGGACTCTCTTTTTCCTTTCTGGCCCTCGGGGGTTAATATGGGTTTTTGCCCCTGAGTGCCGCTGGTGTTACTACAGCTGTAGTTGGTCGGCTGCTGGGTTCCCCCCCGGTGGCCGCTGGTGTTACTACTTGTTTAATTAGTCAGCAGGTGGTGACCACCCCCATTTTTCCTATAAAAGGTCATCAGGTGCTGTAGCTCACTGTTGGTAATACTGGTCATTTGCTAACCAACCTTGGTGAAGACTGGACCTACCTGGTGCAGAAGGGGTTCAGCTTATCTGGAGCAGTGGTGTTGCTGCTGGATGCTGATTGGGTGCCTTACTCTGCTGCTTGGAGCATTGGCAGCTGATAAAGCTAAGTTTTGGGTTTTAGTTGCTTTTACCCCGTGGTCACTTTTATCTTTCCTTTTGTGTTATTGGTGCAGTTCACTTTATTCCCTGTCTCACCTCCTGGGGAGGGGTTGGGGGTTTAGCTCAGGGCTAGACAGGAGATAGGGACAGGTCAGGGACTTGGGCCTCACTACCATCAAGTGTACCACCAAATTAAGGAAAGTTAGGGCACCCCCTTAGGGGTAGTTCAGGGGCCCAGGTTCCACGCCTCCTGTTTTTTCCCTACTGCCCCGTGACATTTTAGAAGGAGGACATAGTATGGGGGAGCAGTAAGTAGAAGATGGGTACAATATGATGGGAGGTATATAGGGGAGGATACAGTATAGGGGGCAGTATATAGGAAGAATTATGTGAGGGCGTAGTATAAGATGCAGATGAAGGCACAGTACAAGGGCAGGGTATAGAAGGAGGGTTCAGTATGAGGAGGCAGTATATAGTGAGAGGTCACAGTATGGGAAGCAGTATATAGAAGGAGGGCACAGTATAGTTCAAGCAGTATATAAAAGGAGAACACTGTTTGGGGTAGTATATAGAAGGGCACAACACGGGGGGCTGTATACAGAAGTAAGTCATAGTTTTGGGAAGCAGTTATGTAACGAGGACACATTATGTGGAAAATATCAGTGTGAGGGCATAGTATAAGGGGGACGGTATATAGAAGGGATCACTATAGGGGACATTATATAGAACTAGCTGAAGAGCCCAGCGCTGCCCGGGCATAGTAACTAACTGTGGTTAGTTATAACAAATTATAGTTATCCTCCATCCCATAGTCCCATGCCCATATACCCATCATACATATCCACCATCCCATAGGCCCGTGCCCATATACCCATCAAACATATCCTCCATCTCATAGTCGAGTGCCCATATACCCATCACACATCCTCCATCCCATAGTCCCGTGCCCATATACCCATCATACATATCCTCCATCCCATAGTCCCGTGCCCATATACCCATCATACATATCCGCCATCCCATAGTCCCGTGCCCATATACCCATTATGACATCATCACCATGGCAACCGTTATGACATAACCGTCACCATTACAACCTATTAAGACATCATCATCACCATGGTAACAATTGTAACAGCATCTTCGCCATTGCAACCTATTATGACATTAGCATCGCCATGGCAACCATTATGACATCATAATCAGGGGCGGGGCTTGCAACCTATGATGACATCAGCATCACCATGGCAACCATTATGACAATGAGGGGTGGGGCTTGATTCACACACACTTTTTCCCCATTATGTAGATAGGGGCAAAATTGTTTTGTGAATTCGAACGCGCGGGGTTAAAATTTCGCCTCACAACATAGCCTATGACGCTCTTGGGGTCCAGACGTGTGACTGTGCCAAATGTTGTGGCTGTAACTGCGACGGTGCGGATGCCAATCCCGGACATACACACATACATACATACTCACCCACATTGAGCTTTATATATTAGATGAGGGCTTAATATGGGACAACAGTATATAGGAGTGCACAGTATGAGGGCAGTGTGTAGCAGAAAGGTTAGTGTGAGGGCATAGTAAGGGAGTGGCAGAATACAGGAGTAACCGTGTGAGGACACAGTATCGGAGACAGTATATAAAAGGAGGGATAGTGTGAGGAAAGTATGGAGAGGGGGTCAGCATGGGGAGACACAGAAGATGAGGACAGCATCAAGAGAGGAAAGTGGGAATTCATAAAGTCATAGTGCAAGTGAGGAGATGGTGTGGCAGCTATAGTTCATAAAGGGGAACTGCTCGGTATAATAAGGGTGGGCAGTGTGGCTATTGCTGAGTTCATGTACTGATGGTGGTTTAGATGATGTATTCATGTATTGATGGTGATTCTGGTGTTTTTTTCATGTACTGATGGTGGTTCTTTTGCTGTATCCATTTAGATGTAGTAATCCTTAATTTGTCAAGCTTGACAATAGATCCTTTTTGGGTCAGTGTGATATCCATTGAACACACGGACAGCACAAAGACTGGAAATACAGTCATCTGTACAAGGCCATATATATCAGCCAAACAAGTGTTTTGACTAAGGCGTAACTCACATCTGTGTAAAAAAAAAAAAAAAAATTGCTCTATTGTTGATACAGAAAAGTATGACAAGTGTCATGTGAGTGTCCTGTGTATTTGTGTATTAGTGCTGATTTGGAGCGGTTTTCCTTGCACTGCTGGCGGATAAACTCAAGAGATGAAGGGGTTCAGGATGCAAACCGTTTATTGAACTGTTAGAAAGTCAATGTGTTTCGAAGTTATCCAGCTTCTTCCACGGGACATAACCATACTGAAAATTCACCCCAGTCCAACAGTTAAATAAGCTGACTTTTTTTTAAAAAGCACCAAAGAGGCACATGACATGTCAAAGTTCAGTCATGGTCAGTTAGTGAAATGTCCAGACGTCATGGACTACAACGGAGCTTAGTGAGAAGATTTTTTCTAATAAATTGGGGAACGAGGGATTGTCTCTTGTTTTTATGTCTATCTTCTGTGATAACCACTGAGCCACCATACTGGTGGGTTTAAAACTGTCATACAACTGGAGACTTCATCTGATTATGGATGCTTTCTTATAGCATAGAATATCCCATAAAGTGCAGAAGAAGTTTCCTTTGTGTCTGAGCTGGACTCAAGAAAATATCAGTACTATAAACAATATAATGCCCTTAGGGGATCTTGTATTTTGATTTGACACCCATTAGCTTCAAGTTGCGCCTCTGAATTGTTTCTCAATGGAAGTAGGAACCTTGCTGTACTCTTCAAGGGGTTTCCAGAACTAAGATATGGATAAGCTATTGTTAGAACCTCACTCCCAAGGATAGGTCATCAACATCAGATCAGTAATGGTCCAACACACAACCCTTCTGGAATCCGCTAGTCCTGGTATCAACTGATTTGTGGGTGTGCTGTGTATCTGCGGAGATAATGTGTTGAACACAATTTTATTCCTATTCCATTAGCTTCAAGTTACGCTTCTGAAATTTCTCTCAATGGAAGTAGAAAGCTTGCTCTTGCCTTCAAAGGGTTTCCAGACCTTAGATATTGATAACTTATCTTTAGCGCCTCAACCCCAATGAAAGGTCATTAATATCCGATCAGTAATGGTCCAACACAAGACCCTTTCAGAAATCGCCAGTCCTGGTATCAACAGATTGGTGGATGTGATGGGTATCTGACCCCATTGATCTGCAATAAGTAGATAATCCCAAGACTTTAAGTCCTAAGAATAGAACATCATTATCTTAGTCTTGGACAACCACTAACTTGCCAAAGGGCAAAAGGGCCTGTGACCATGTTGCCCTGACTATACGGCCATTAAATATAACTTAACTCAGTCATCCTCCAAGCCAGA
This sequence comes from Dendrobates tinctorius, assembly GCF_039654945.1. Lineage (NCBI taxonomy): Eukaryota > Metazoa > Chordata > Amphibia > Anura > Dendrobatidae > Dendrobates > Dendrobates tinctorius. The sequence goes on along the minus strand of NW_027361695.1, from coordinate 4,902,938 downwards.
AAAATGTCACCATTTTTGGATCCAATTTCCAGTTCTTTTTCCATTTATTTGTCAACAGATATTTCAGCACATTAAGTAAGATAGTTCTGATCAAAAAGTCAGACTAGTTCTTTCAGAACTCATTTCTTCATAATTAAGTCAAAACAACATCTGCCGAGATAATGTGTTGAACACAATTTTATTCCTATATGTTGCAATTCTTCAAGTTTCCGAAATTGTTTTTTTCTCCAAAAAAAAAAAACTAGATACACATTTGGCAAGAACACACGGCTTCCTTTAATTAATTTACCAGGCAGAACCTCCGTCTCCTTTGCCACCATTCAGTAGGAATGTATATTTCTTAATTACTAATGTGTTATTTGCTAATAAGGAAGATGAATGTTTTTCTTTCATTGACTGCTATGAACTTTAATCAGCAATCTGACTTATACATTTTTTTTATCTCTAACGCCTTAAAAAGTAACAATTTTGAGTTCATTTATTATAGTGTTTAAAATTTTGAAATGCTTAAAATTATTTATAATTTATTTTTAACTCATTCAGTATTTCATTTTTTTTTGGTGTTTTAGTGTTTTTTTTTCCCTTGCATTTCACAGTAGCGGCAAACTAAATATTTCTAAAATCTCATCCACATGGTGGTTTTTTTTTTCTCTTTGTGTTTTTCGAGCTGTGATGCGTCTTTTTAAAATTCTTTTATCACAATTCTTTCAGCGTTTATGATGCATTATTAGGCCTATTCATTTGAAAATATCGAAAACGCATAATAAAAAAACACATAAAAAAATGTTCGTGTGTGCAGCGGTTTTCCTGCCTACACTTTGCATTTTTGCATGGGGAAAAAGACGCAGCAAAAAGGAAAAAAAAAAATAAAATATATATATATATATATATTTATTTATTTAATATATACGTATATACAGTATGTGTAAATATTTGAGTGTTTATACACACTTATTCTCTCTTATAATTACATTAATTTTTGGGTTTTAACTAATTTCTTGACTTTGAAAATTGTTTTTTGTTTTAAAATAAAAGCCTATAGTAATCACATTTTCAATCTCCTGCCTTAAAAAATGAAACCTTTTTGTTCCCCTTTCGCTAAATAGATTTTTTACATTTCATAAAATTGTATTTTTATTATTTCTTACTTTATTACATTGTATTTTTATGATTTGATATGTTGTGATTTCGAAAAATACTGTATAATATTATTTATTGAATAGATCAGATTTTTATTTATTTTTTCCTGCCTCCAACGATCTAAGAAAGGTTGGAAAAAAAAAAAATCATTTGGTTTTCTTTCCTATAAATCACATTGTAAGGCTTTGTGTGAGGCTATGTTTAATTGTGCAGCAAGCATCTCTCCCCTCAGAGAGATCTATTGTCATGTAACTTTGATCTTGACAAACAAGCTCTTTGAATACGTTTATTAAAAAAAAAAAATGCTATAGAAAGTATAATTTTATTGTATCGCATTGTAAACCTTGTTCGAAACTTGATTGAACGCTGAACAATGGAGAAAGGCATTTGATTGACTGCCACACAAGGCATTAATTCCATTGAAATGTCCAACCAAACTTTAAAATAACTCATTGTGCCCTCGTTTTTTGAGCAATTCCATTCTTCGCGTCTTTAACACATGCACAACTCCTAAGCGTCTGTATAAACCGCTAAAAGCTCTAGAAATAAAGTATAGTCTTTTCACATAGACAGTGGGCTGCGTACCTTATACAATGTTTGGAAAATGAGTACATTTCCTTTTGTATAAAGGAAGAGGGAAAAAAAATCCAAAAGAGAAAATTGCACAGCGGAGGGTTATTTGTTAAAACTTTTTGCTCCAGCTGCAAAAATTACTACAATTTTGATTGTATATCTAAACTCTACAGGCGTGATTGAAATTGTACAGACTTTCCCTTGGTGACTTTGCTGGGTGGACAAAAAAATAAAAAATATTGTTCTCTACGCTAACAAACTTAGTTTAATCCATGTTATTACGGACCGTTGGCACTCTACTTGTTAATCGGTAGAAAGAAAGCGGGAGCGTTTTTGAAGTGCTTATTTCATGCTTGAGAATAAACCGTAATTATGGGTGCGAGGATGAATGTTGCAAGCAGATTCCTATGAGAAAGTAGCTGAAAACACGGAGTATGTCAGAGAGAATTGGAAGCAATACATTTAAATGGTTGGGAGAAATTGGTGGCATCACTGAACTCATGACGTCATTGCTTTGGTGATGTCACGTCTGCACGTCCAACAAAAATGATCTTCTAGTACAGAGGTTCTGTTCTTTCTATGTTTAGGAGTCAGAAGTGATGTTTTTCTGAGATTAAACCCTTGTGTGGCTATCGCTTTATGCATAATTATACAGGGAAGACTGTCAGTCACTAAGTTAGACCACCCACTGGACTCCTAAACAAACAGTAGTAACTTTGCACTAGAGAATAAGTTTTGTCTGAAAAATAAAATGATTGGAGCCACGTCATTATGGTTCCCTGGTAAGGTGGATTTACTAAGACTTGGGTCATGATGAGAAGCACGGATCGAAGGTGTTGGTTCAGCGAAATACAGTGCATTTGGCAACTGGATGGTGTTTTGAACAGCAGAGCTGGGCGTGTAGGTCTGCACATATAAAAGGGTAAAGCTATAGGTGATAGATGGCACTTGAGTTATGGAATGGGAGAGCTGGGTATTCTGGATGGCACCTTAGTCATGAAATTGCAGAATCGTGAATGTTGGCTGGCATCTTGATCGTGGAACAGCAGAACTGTGTATGTTGGTGGATGCCTTGGAACTGCAGAGACGGGTATGCCTACAGGCACCTTGAAACAATAGAGCCGAGTATGCTGGACACATCTTTGAACAGCACCTTTGGGCCAGCGCCTAGATATTCATCAGTGTTGTGCAACTCATCCAGGTCCAGTGATGAGCCTCCGTGTCTCTGGCCAACAGCTGCTGAATAAATGGAAACCTACTCTTTTGGTCGACATGCCTTTATCCTTCATCATTGCCATCAGCGATATATTATCTGGCAACCAGTGCTTGCTCACTACATCAAACCTGGTGGCTTATTTAATGGGCAAGTGGTCTTCCAAGCCTTACCTGCTGTTTGAGTTTGTTCCCCATTCCAGTTCACTGGAAACTGGATCTCCCCATTTCAGTTACCTGGTTCTCCCAATGTGTTATAGCAGATCTTTCCTGCTTCCTTGTTAAGAACATTCACCTACTGTCTGTTGTTCTAATATTGGCCTTGATCATTAGCTGTCTCCTGACTGTGGTCCTTTTGAATGTCTTACCCTGACTTCCTCGTGATGACTCTTGGCTCCAGTCTCGATTACAATACATTCCATGGACAAGATTGGCACTGTAGACTCTTTATTGTAAATTCATACAATCCCATTAAAGGGGTTGCTCACCACCACAACACCATATAACCTTTCTACTTTAAAGGTGATAAGTGTCTGATAGCTAGGGGAAACACTGTTTCATTCGCTGTGTATGAACCTGATGAAGATGGCCATTGTACTTGGCTATCCTCATCCAGTGAATAGAGCAGTTGCAATATGGCCATCTCCATCAGTCCCATATCATTTTCATATGCAACATTGCTCTATTGAATGCCTATGGATGAAGACCGCCAAGTACAATGGCTATCTCCATCAGTTCCATAGACAATGAATGGATTGTTGGTGTAGATGCATGACCATAACTTCCATGTCTGCCCCACCTGTCGAAGCCTCGACCCGAGATCAGATACCCATACGGTGCATGGCTGATCAGTTGTAATGGTGGGTCTACCTCTTTAAATTGTAAGATCTTGACTTTCTAATAGGAAAGTTTAGAGTACAGACAAGTTTTGCTAAGAACTATGGACCTCACGACCAGATCATCAATACAGCCGCAGATATAAACTCGACTGACTGCAATATCTTTCGAGTCAATAAAAAGTCCTTTTTTTTTCCGATTAGACGTATCTCTACATCACTGATCTTCTCATCCCATCAGAAATATTAGGGAGCTGGTGTTAAAACAGTTACACAATGATTAAACTATATTTATATAGTGTGTAAAAATTAATCAAGTACCACAATGACGAGTTTTATTCATAAGACTTAATGGTCATGTAATAGGAGGTTTTATTCCGCAGTTAAAGTTCATAAGTGCCGGCTCTGCGTGTTGATCGGTATTATGCTCCAACTTTAATTACACACCTTTTTGCACACAAAAAGAAATGGGTTTTGCCGTTTCAACAATAATTAAAGAGAGGCTTTTTAGGGGGATATTAACTTTCTTGTAATCAGTTCCAGAGGTCCTCCATGCTGAATGATCGAGATAGATAAGCACAGATAAACGAGACATACGGCAGCCGGGAGCAATCTCAGTGTAGAAAGTACAGAAGAGAAGTGTCAGGTCACCCGCTATCTTTATTGTGCTAGATGATGACAGATCGCTAGATATAAAATAAATAAAGAAATGATTAATGGGTAAAAATACCAAAAAAAGAGCAGCGTTGTGTATCCACAAAATGGGTGCAAGCTCTGAATACTCACACCCATATACGCTTTCCTGGCTCTTTGTCATTAGTCTTAGACTGGGAAAAAGAAGTGTGTCACCCTTTGTGTAATATGGTCATAGTGCCCCACACCCTTTCACAGTGCCTTTCTTGTGTGACACAAAATAATGGTGCCCCTATACGGTGATTATGCTCCTTTGCGGCTCCCCCACAGTAATAATGTACCCTAAGTATCCCAACTCAGTTGTGCTGCCCTCCTAGTTACCTTATCACAGACCTGGGCAAAGTGCGGCCCTCTGGCTGTTCCTGTACACCCCATGGACCGAGACAACCAAAGAGATGAGAACAGTGGCGCATGGGCCGCACCATGCCTTCCCCAGCCTGTCCGCCGCCGCTCACTGTCACCGCTATCTGTATCCTCGGGATGCAGGCAGCAGTGAATGTATTTGTGGAGGAGTGGTGGCTGATCACTTCTTTCACCAATCTGCGAATGAAACAGCTGATGGAATGACTTCATTTTCAGGAGGTTATGCTGGGTCTTGGCTGACATGGGGAGGTTAAGCGGGGTCTCGTACTGGACATGGGGAAGCTAAGCGGTGTCTCGTGCTGGACATGGGGAAGCTAGGCGGGGTCTCATGCTGGACATGGGGAGGTTAAGCGGTGTCTTGTACTGGACATGGGGAAGCTAGGCGGGGTCTCGTGCTGGACATGGGCAGGCTACGTGGGATCTCTTGTTGGACATGGGGAGGCTAAGTGTGGTTTCCTGCTAATCATAGGGAGGCTATGTGGGTCCCCTGCTGACCATGGGGAGACTATGTGGGTCTCCTGCTAACCATGAAGACGCTATGTGAGTCTCCTGCTGACCATGGGGAATCTGTGTTTGTGCTCATACGATATATAGAAGGGACTGTGTGCTGGTTTACATGGTATATAGAGAGATGTCAGCACACTTAATTCTGCTCAATATTAACTGATTCAATTAATATTAATATACAATTGCTAAAATTAATATGTTAATATTAATACTGAGCAGAATTAATTTCACCCAAATGGTTCGGCCCACCACAACAGTCACGGGCTCTCTGGAAAATTAATTGCCCACCCCTTTCTCTTTACTTAGTTTATTGGTTCTTACCTACTCTGACAGTTGTGAAATAGGGCTCAGCACTCTAAGAAACTGTGGAGCATCACTGCCTCTGCAAAACACACCTGATGGTTGCAAAGGCACGTAAATCAACAAGTGAACTCTTGACAATGTACACGTGTTCATTGATATCATTCTCGGGTGTGAAGCTGTCCAGTGTAAAAGTGGGGGAAGAAATGTGAGTAATCTAAGGTTTAACACATTCTAGTTTGCTTCACTTGTGTTTCTTTACTCCTTTTTTCATGCGTGTGCCTTCGTAGATTTGCCGCCTTCAGTCTGAATCTATAATGTGCACATTCTATTAAGAGCAAAGAAAAACATTGGAAGATCAGGTGTGTCCAAACTCTTGACTGGTACTGTACACCACCAAATGTTAGATATGTAACACCCTCCATCAAATCACCTAGAAATACCCCCAAAATGTCCACTTTAGGAGGGGGAACCGGTCTTACTAAGCCCAACCACTTTTGTGACTGGTTCACAGGACTATCCGAACAAAATTGTTGTCAGTGGTCGATGATTCTGATTTGCTACTTGACAGATACAAGCAAATTTCAATATTTCTCCGGACTGTCTTTGTCACCTGTGTGCCAGACACCCACCCTCCCAAATTCTGCTTCTGGAGGCAATATGGTGGGTGCTCTTTGTACCCGATAGGTTAACCCTTGCTGAAAATCTCTTTATGCATGAAATAGGTGAAAGAAGGGGGAAAAAAAAATAAAAGGCCATCTATCTTGTTTCCAACCTCTCAGTCTCGTTTATCCAGACATTCCATCCAGGGTGGAAACACTTTGTGTGTGGAATATCCTGCATGAGTGCAAAATAATAAAAAGCATGTGTATATTAAAACAGGATCAACTTAATGGGGAATAAGCATTGAGTTACTTTAATATTCTATTACAGTGAAAACCTCATATTTAATAAATTTTCCCCAATTTTTTCTTTTTGTAGCACTTAACTCTATTTTTGTAAGTTAAATGCCAATCCAAAGAACTGGCGCTTGCAAGGTTTGATTTATGTAAAGAAAATAGCTTCCACTGTTATTTCACGTATATACATTTTACACAGCGGGCAGAAAACTCCTGACCAAAATAAGGGATATTATTCTTCTGCAGGAGAAAGGATTTCTAAACAACGTTCTAGAGCTGCGATACAAGAAAAACATTCTTGACATTATTTACACTACAAACCGGGAGATCTGACAACGAGAGCGGAGAAGACGCGGCCGCCGAGAGAAGTCGTCCATTTTGGACTTGGAAATTATATCTGCGTTGTTAAAAATAAGGATTAAAAAAAATGAAAATAAAATACTGCCTGCACAAAATGACTGTTCCACCAGAGCACAAGTGTTCCCTTGGTGTGGCCGTGCAGTTCTCTGCAACTTTTTTTCGCATCTATCTTCGCTCCCCATCTTCCTTGAGTGACAGCTCTAGCTTTTCAAGAGTCGGAGAATGGCAAAAATACAAGTAAAACGAGTAGGTAGGAAAGTGGACTATACTGCTCATCCATATCAAGGGTGCACCGGGAACATATGGGCTTGGTTTTCGACAGTCCTCGAGAGACCTCCTAAAGTAGTGCCAAAATGTCATCAGTGACCTTTTCTTTTCAAAACCTTTTTATTCTGTGCTCCCAACATTTGAAAATGGGGGATAAAGGTTATGGTTCTCCCTATGTCTAAGCAATGACGTAAAATTTATTGCAGCCACTTTATGCATGGAGGTGGCGATGAGCGCACTTACCACACATGGATGCACATAAAAGCAACATATATGCGTAAATATAGGTGTACGCATACATAAAACTCTTTATACATTAATTTACACATGCATGCATTAACCCACACCTACCACATACATGGATGCTCACATATGCACGCAAACAAATGAACACTCTACACATGCACACATACTCTCCATATATATATATATATATGCTCACTATAAATATATCTTGATGCACAATTATGTACATCACTTTCTACATACACGAGTGGACACTCAGACACGTGCAAGCACTTACCAGCAAGGTGGACAGACACTTTAAAGGGGTATCAATAACAGTATATGACTTTAAAGGGGTATTCCAGTTCGGACAAGTTATCACTTATCCATCGGATAGGTCCTAATTGTTAGATAAGTAAGAGTCTGCCTGTTAGGATCCCATAGATTGCAAGAATAGGGAACCTTTGTGTCCAACTGTCTCAAGTTGCCAAAATATTATGGTAAGGGGAAGTTAAAAGAAGCAGCTGATTGAATGAAGGGGGGGACCACTTGTACAAAGTTTATGGCACTGATGAAGACAATCAAGCACTGCATTATTCAGTGACATAATCTGAGGGTACATGCACACGTTGCATATTTGCTAGTGATTTACAGTACAATGTTATTCTATGGAAAAAAAAAAACCTGCTGTGCACATGCCTCGGAAAAATCCGGGCGGAAACGCAGCGGTTTATTTTCCGCAGCATGTCAATTCTTTGTGCGGATTCCGCAGCGTTTTTACACCCATTCCATTATAGGAATCCGCAGGTGTAAAACCTCAGGCAAAATCCGCAATAAATCTGCAGGAAATCCGTATAAAAAACACGTGGATTTTGACCTGCGGATTCTGCCAAATTATGCAGATTCCGCGTGGAAAATTCCGCACAGCAATTGGCAACGTGTGCACATACCCTAAGACAGGAACTGCAGGGCGCGTGGGCAACCAGCTGCACCATTTGGCATCACCTGGCTCCAGTGAAGGGAGAATTTGTCCACCTCACCAGCCTATTGGCAGTCAGTGGGAGTCACAAACCAATCTAACTTGGCACATGGCACTGATGAAGACAGTTGAGATCTGCTTTCTTCAGTGACACACACTTTGATTGGAGCAGCAGGGCGCATGGGCAACCAGCTGCTTCATTTGACTCCTTCTTGTTTTGGGGATCAGTGAGGAATGTGTCCAACCCCCACACCCTCTTACTGACCATCAGTGGGAGTCAAGCATCAGTCTAACATGGCACTGATGAAGAGAGTTGAGCTTTACGCTCTTCAGTGCTATAGACTTTGATTGTAGCAGCAGGACACATGGGCAACACTGCTGCTCCATTTTCCACCTTGTGTTGAGGATGAGTGGGGAATGTGTCCCCCTCCCCCTCTTACTGGCAATCGGGAGGAGTCCCACAACAATCTAAAATGGCACTGATAACAATATTGAGCTCTGCGTTCTTCAGTAACATAGACTTTGAATATAGCAGCAGGTCACATGAGCAACCAGCTGCTCCATGTGACAGCACCTTGCGCTGGGGATGAGTGGGGAATGTATGTCCACTTACTGGTGATTGGTGAGAGTCCCACACCAATCAAACACGGTACTGATAAATATAGCTGAGCTCTGAGTTCCTCAGTGACATGGACTTTGAATATAGCAGCAGGTCGCATGGGCAACCAGCTGCTCCATTTGACACTACCTAGTACTGGGTGTGACTTGGGGCATGTGTGTCCCAATTGCGGCAATTGATGGGAGTCCTACACCAATCTAACAATTATTACCTAACCAGAAGATAAGTGATATATTCTCTAAACCCCTTTAACTCTCGGGACACTTCTTTTACAAAAGATCCAATTCGGAGTTGCTCTTGAATCCTCCATTGCTCAACTAAAATATGACAAATTGAGCTTTTCCACTTCTTCCTCATTATAAGTAATGGAAATATCTGTTCCTGGCTTATATTTGCATCCCCCAATTGTTTTTTTGACCCATCACCACCTTTGTCCACTGCAGCGTCATTCCACCACAGCTCTCGGTGTCCCTTGATTCTGCCACAGCTACCGCTGTCCGGTGGAGCTCTTCATCCATCTACCGGCCAGGAGACCTTTCCACCAACCCCTTGTTGATCCGTCCGTCCCTTAATGAATATTACACCCGGCGACATTTCTGTGTCGAAATGAAGATCTGAGCTAAACAGGAAACAATTTATGTCCCCCGGAGCCTTTTAACAAATCGATGCAACTATTTGTAATTGCTTGTTTCACAAGATTAAAAGTGCTTAGCTGTAATCTTCGCCCATGCTCCTCAGGCCAGGGTGACCTGCGTTCTTTAAAAAAAAAAATGCATTGTGGGTAATCGGCACCTATTTCCATCAGCTAATCCATATTGTTAATATTCCTGGGATTTTAATGCAGATACAATTTATTGCTGATCAAATGTGGTTACCTAAATTGCTGTTGCTAGTCGACAGTTTAACTGTCTTTATTAATTACGGGATGATTTAATGCTGGTGCACAAGCTCTTGTGTTGGTCATTTTTACAGTTCAGGCAGTTATCAGCCGCATGACGAACCGTTTTAGCATTTTCAATGGAAATTTGGTAATATGATGTGATAAAAATGTCATTTAGCGTTGAGTAATGTTTAGTGGTTTATGGATGATTAATCCCCGGGGACCACACACCTTCAAATTAACAATATACATTGAAGAATTATATTTAAGCCATTTTCTGATGTTTGGAGGACGCATAAAACTGTCTGTTTTATTCTTTCGAATAAATAAAATCTTTAGCGGCACTTGGGAATGGTACTTTACACATCATTTTACTGGGCATTAGGGTGTGATGACTTAACACACAGGTCTGAGAGGAGGAAATGAAGGGGAAAAAAAACAAGCAATAAATACAAAAGAAATAATATAATACCATTTTATGCAGAACACAAAATAAATTATTAAAGGGGATATCCGGGACTTTAAAAGAAAAAAAAAAGGCATGTAGTTGCTGACTGAGGCAGTTACTTGCCTGTTGTACCCGGTGTTGGTCATTGACCGCTCCTGCCAGAGATTCAGCAACTCCCTGTCAACTGAGCAGCAGTTTCTCTTCTTGTTGAAAGAGTGGGACTACCGATGTCATGCTGATTGACAGCCAGATTCTCCCAATTAGTCAATCAGCTTGACAACAGTAGTTCTGCCCTGACAATAGGAAGAGAAACTGCTGCTCATTTGACAGGGAGTAACAATCTCTGGCAGGAGCGGTCAATGACTGGCGCTTGGTACAACAGACAGGTAGTTGACTCTGTTAGCAGCAACTTGCCTTGTTTTTTTTTTTAAAGTCCAGGATATCCTCTTTAAATAGTTCTTTTAGTTTACAGTAGGAATCGTGATGAACAGTGAAAGCCCGATAAAAGAAAAGTTCAAATTTTCAATTTTGTTTTAATTTTTACTTATAAAAAATTAGGCCTTAAAGGTTTTTTCCCATTAAATCATTTATCCTGTGTTTAATCGCTGAGGATATGATCATTGGGATCCCAACCGAACAGGAAGGCTCCCATGTGTGAAGGGATTGATGAGTCGTGTGTCTTAGTCATGGTCACACATGTACACTATTGCTCCATTTATTCAGGGGATTTTGGTACCAGCGATCATTCATACATTAATCACCTAACCAGTGGGTGGATCACTAGGGGTGCAACCACTGAGAACCCAACCGATCAGTAGGGTCCCATAGTCCTCTGAGTGTAGGGATTGATAACTTGGATATTTCCATCAGTCATCTAGAAGTGGTGGTCAAGCTTGCACACTACTGCTCCATTTACACAGGGGATTTCAGTACCAGTGATCAATCATACATTAATCACCTAACCAGTGGATGATTACTAGGGGTGCAACCACTGAGACCTCCACTGATGCTCAGGAGGGTCCCAAAGTCCACTGTGTGCATGCTTGACATCTCGTTTGCGTCTATGGAGTTGACAGCTCGGATAGTCGCATAGAAGTGATGGTTACGCATGTGCACTACCTCTCCATTTACACAATTTACACAGAGGACTTTGGTGCTTTAAATCTCCCATCCTGTGGGGTAGTGAGTGACCCTCGGAAAACCACTTTATCTGGAGGGTCCCAAAGTTCTCTGAGAAGAGGTTGACAGCTCGGGTATCTCAATCAATCACATAGAAGTGGTGATAGCTGGCAAATGAAGCAGTTGTTCATATGCGCGATCATCACTTCTGTGTGACTGATGGAGATACCCAAATGGTCACCCCCATCACACTGAGGACTTTGGGTCACATCCCCAGCAATCATCCACAGGATGGGAGATTAATGTATAACTGTTGGTAAATTAAGCTGCTGTTCGCATTCATGATTATACATCCGGTGGATGCTCCAATAAGGAGTGTCCCCATGACAGAGCAGGTGTACAACTGTTATCATGTGCGCTCGCAGCCTGAATATCTCCATTAGTCACATACAGTCGAAGTGGTGGTTATGCATGCGCACAACCCCTCTATTTACACAGGGGACCTTGGTACCAATGATCATACCTTAATCTCCCATCCTGCCGATGATCGCTGGCCCTGCGACCCTTGAGACCCACATTGATTACAAGAGTCCCAAACTTCCCTGTGTGAATGAAGTGCAAATGCGCATGCGCGACTGCTGCCACATACATTTCCATGAGACTGACAGTCCAGCTACTTTCGTGAGTCATCTTGGAATGGTGAATATAGGGAGCTTTAGTACCCGTGTTCTCCTGACACCCAAACGATCATACATTTATTATTTATCTTGTGGATAATTGACACATAGACTCAGTGAGAAAAAAGTTGTGCAGTCAGATGCTTCAAACATCTTGACATCCATCTCGTACTGTGTTTGTGGTCACCTACACACTGTCCATTCAGACACTCTCTCATGCCTCTCTTCTGTCTGCATTGATCGTTTGTTACTTTGTGATCCAGTGATCAAAGAGCGGGCACTGCGGACAGGACAGAGTATCAGTGCAGGTACAGACTCTTCCCTCTCTCCTGCCTGCCGCACTAGTTCGCTGCTCACAGGATCAAACAGTTCCAAGTGACCGATGATGAGCATGTTCCAACTATCAGTGTGTTTGCACATGCTCAGTGGTTTCCTGCAGTGTTGGTGCGAATGTGCAGGGCTTCAATTCAGGTAGAGATAAAATATACAGGGATACGCCCTATCGACTTGTAGAATGGTAACGCCCAGTTAATTAATTATTCATCCAGGAGGGATAACACCGCAGAAAAGTTCTATGAAAAGATGACCCCCAATTTTTTTCCGAGGGAAATGCAAATATGACATCACGGGAGTTGGCGGGTTTCGCGTAAAAACACCCATCAATTCTATATTTTATTGACGAAAAAGCCTGTTTTGAGGTTGACAGTCCTTTAAATCTCAGAGAAAAGGCTAATGTGTCTGAATATCCTGAGGTTGCAGTGAGGATCCATCTCTCTAAAATGTACTCTCGTTATCAGATAAGCACCAGTGATTCCACTGTTAATTAACCTTTAGCATCGTCAGTGCAGAGCTTAATTGAACTTCATTAGTGCGTGTGTGTAGCGCCACCTAATACAATGCTTTTGTTTGGTGCCTGCTTTTTTTTTTCTATTCGCAAGCTACAGATATAAAATGAAGATATTCCAAGATTTTCAAAGCATTTGCTGATTGTATTCATAACCATGGGGGGGGGGGGGAATCTGCCATTATTAGTTTTTGTCTTATTTACTAAAGAAAGGAAATTGGCCAGATGGAAGTGATAAAATCTCCAAACTGAATAGTTAGGAGCGACTATGACGTAGAAAAGATTGGCAATGCTTCATGAATACACGTATCTCACTTTGGCACCCCCAGAAGAACAGATGACTCAAGCTTAGAAATGAAAACTTGTAATGTCTCCCCAAAATTTGCATTTGCCAGATTCCAAATTTTGGAGGGATTTTATTTGCATGAAACCAGCAAACAGGTGCCCAGATGGCTGTCATTTTGCTAAATTCTGAGGACAGAGAAGGGGTAAAGGGAATTAAGCTCACTTGCCCTTGGATCTGCCCTATCCTTCTATCAGCTCCTCTTCAGTTTCCGTGTCACAACTGTTGTCAGGTGACCCAGGATCAGGGGCTCCTTCCCTGTCCCTAACTCTAGGGGTGCATTAGCTTGCCCGGTTCCTCCGATTACTTCTGATGGTAAAGATGCCGGGGCCACATACCTTGCCTTAGCTCCTGAATACACCCTCAGTCTGTACCCTTCCCCCACCCAGGAAACAGGGAAACAGTAGTGTACCATAATACACTAAACAGACTAACAAGGTAATACGAACAGGGTAATGAAAAACATCAAACATACACATAAACAGAGCGCATTGGGGAGTGGAAGATGGGGTAAAACCAAAGTAGGAGAAGAAAGGGAATTATCACACACTCAAAACCAGACACAACACAAATCCACCAAACGTCTCTTACAATAATAACTAACAACCTCCAACCATGAAGCATAAGCTAACTCTGACAATGAGTGCTAGCCAGGACCTAGATTATATAGGAGATGGGAGTGGCTAACAGTGCACAGCCGATAGCCTCAATGCAGGAAAGCGTACAGGAGCTCTCAACTGATCAGATTAACCCCTGCACTGTTAAAATAAATTTACACCATTTAATATGAAGGTGAAGTGCTTCTATTCAGCGCATGAGTGGGAGAAATCAGATGCTGTGGTCTTCTGTCTCCTCCATGTCGCAGTAAACCTGTGACATGCCGCCACCTTTTGGCCACTTCTGGGTCTTCTGTTGACTTGGCTTCACGTAGTTATGTTGGGTGCAACACAAGCCATTAACATATGTGATGTCCATTGCATTACATGTGACTGCGTGGAGCATAGTCAATGGCCGAAGCACAATAAAAAGACATGGAAATGGCCAGAAGGAGAAGCCTGAAGAGGAACGAATCAGAAGAGCAGGGTCGGCGGGACCGATATGGAGAGAGCTGAAGAGGGGAGAGTGTAAGAATGTATTATTTATTTAATTTCCTTCCTTTGTAGATACCAATCACTCAAAATTTATTTGATGCAAATTGGCACCTTCCCCTCCAAAATGGAGCAAACATGCCCAAGTTGAATTTTGGAAAATTCACTCAACGCTTCTGCGACTGACACAATATTGGGTGACGAATAAAACAGACGACTAAAGGTCCAGCAGAAGACAACCAATTTGGAATTTGAACCAACAAAATTGATTTCTTATGGGATAATTCACTAATAACCTACTAGATATGTGCAATGTTTTCTGATATGTGCAATGATATCAACTGAGATTACAGTTACATTTAAACTTGTACATGTTCTCGATACTCGGAGGGTGGACCTTCAGGATAACTTTTCGGGTGCATTCTAAGAACCTCAGTCTGCGAAATCTTCTAGGGCATCGGTATATGATTATCACATTATAATTTTGAAGAGGAGCTCTCGGGTGTCAGGCACCGCCTCCTGACTCCTCCTCCTTTCTGTATGTAGTTTTACATTTCTAAAAAAAAAATAAATGAATTGTTGTGCTGCACCACTTTAAATTCTTTCGCTAATTGTCATATACATCTATTCCTGTGTAGCACTGAACTTTGATTTCCACAAATGTTTAGTATAGGAAAGGTAACCTTATACCTGAATTATAGTGGACAAGTGAGATTATTAACTTCACTGAGTGAAGAGCACGTTAAAGGGAAGGCGTCATCGAAAAAGGATTTAATGTTTAATTTGTGCTTTTTTTATGTTAAATGCAATTGTTTAAACTGGGTTATAACTTGTTTTTCAACTTTACAATCAATCGAATATATAAAGCTCAAAGTGTGTATGTATGTATGTATGTATGTATGTGTGTGTATGTGCGGGATAGGCATCCGCACCCTCGCAGCTACAGCCACAAAATTTGGCACTGTCACACGTCTGGACCCCGAGAGCGTCCTAGGCTATGTTGTGAGGCGAAATTTTAACCCCGCGCGTTCCAATTCACCAAACAATTTTGCCCCTTTCTACATACTGGGGGAAAAGTGTGTGTGTATCAAGCCCCGCCCCTCATTATATTGTCATAATGGTTGACTATGGGATGGAGGATGTGTGATGGGTATATGGGCACTGGACTATGGGATGGAGGATATGTATGATGGGTATATGGGCACGGGACTATGGGATGGAGGATGTGTGATGGGTATATGGGCACTGGACTATGGGATGGAGGATATGTATGACGGGATTATGGGATGGCGGATATGTATGATGGGTATATGGGCACGGGACTATGGGATGGAGGATATGTATGATGGGTATATAGGCACGGGACTATGGGATGGAGGATATGTACGATTGGTATATGGGCATGGGACTATGAGATGAAGGATGTATGATGGGTATATGGACACTCGACTATGGGATGGAGGATATGCATGACGGGTATATGGGCACGGGACTATGTCATGGCGGATATGTATGATGGGTATATGGGCACGGGACTATGGGATGGAGGATATGTATGATGGGAATATAGGCACGGGACTATGGGATGGAGGATATGTATGATGGGTATATGGGCATGGGACTATGAGATGAAGGATGTATGATGGGTATATGGGCACTCGACTATGGGATGGAGGATATGTATGATGGGTATATGGGCACGGGCCTATGGGATCGTGGATATGTATGACGGGTATATGGGCACGGGACTATGGGATGGAGGATATGTATGATGGGTATATGGGCACGGAAATATGTAATGGAGGACATGTATGATTGGTATATGGGCATGGGACTATGAGATGAAGGATGTATGATGGGTATATGGACACTCGACTATGGGATGGAGGATATGCATGACGGGTATATGGGCACGGGACTATGTCATGGCGGATAAGTATGATGGGTATATGGGCACGGGACTATGGGATGGAGGATATGTATGATGGGAATATAGGCACGGGACTATGGGATGGAGGATATGTATGATGGGTATATGGGCATGGGACTATGAGATGAAGGATGTATGATGGGTATATGGGCACTCGACTATGGGATGGAGGATATGTATGATGGGTATATGGGCACGGGCCTATGGGATCGTGGATATGTATGACGGGTATATGGGCATGGGACTATGGAATGGAGGATGTGTGATGGGTATATGGGCACTCGACTATGGGATGGAGGATATGTATGATGGGTATATGGGCACAGGACTATGGGATAGCGGATATGTATGATGGATATATGGGCACGGGACTATGGGATGGCGAATATGTATGATGGATATATGGGTACGGGCCTATGGGATGGTGGATATGTATGATGGGTATATGGGGAAGGGACTATGGAATGGAGGATATGTATGATGGGTATATGGGCACGGGCCTATGGGCTGGTGGATATGTATGATGGGTATATGGACACGGGACTATGGGATGGAGGATAATTATAATTTGCTATAACTAACCACAGTTAGTTACTATGCCCGGGCAGCGCCGGGCTCTTCAGCTAGTATGTCTATAAAAAATCTTAAATCTCCCAATTTGTAAACCAGTCAGTAGGCCTGATTCTAGACTCAAACTTCCTGTTTTGTGCACATGACTATTCAGCAGTCTCATTATCATCACAAACAGAATTAGAATGGAATCATAGAATCATAGAATCATAGAATCGTAGAGTTGGAAGGGACCTCCTGGGCCATCTGGTCCAACCCCCTGCTCAAAGCAGGATTCACTAAATCATCCCAGTTAGATGTCTGTCCAGCCTCTGTTTGAAGACTTCCATTGAAGGAGAACTCACCACTTCTCGTGGCAGCCTGTTCCACTCATTGATCACTCTAACTGTCAAAAAGTTTTTTCTAATATCTAATCTGTGTCTCCTCCCATTCAGCTTCATCCCATTGCTTCTAGTCTTTCCTTGTGCAAATGAGAATAAAGTTGATCCTTCTACAATGTGACAGCCCTTTAGATATTTGTAGACAGCTATTAAGTCTCCTCTCAGTCTTCTCTTTTGCAAACTAAACATTCCCAAATCCTGCAACCTTTCCTCATAAGACAGGGTTTGCAGACCGGTCACCATTCTGGTCGCTCTTTTCTGAACTTGCTCCAGTTTGTTGATGTCTTTTTTAAAATGTGGTGCCCAAAATTGGACACAATATTCCAGATGAGGTCTGACCAAAGAGGAGTAGAGGGAAATAATTACTTCACGTGATCTAGACTGTATGCTTCTGTTAATACATCCTAGAATTGCATTTGCCTTTTTTGCTGCTGCATCACACTGTTGACTCATATTCAGTCTGCGATCTATTAGTATACCCAAGTCTTTTTCACATGTGCTGTCACTTAGCCCTATTCCTCCCATTCTATATATGCTTTTTTCATTTTTATTGCCCAGATGTAGTACTTTGCATTTCTCCCTGTTAAAAACCATTCTGTTAGTTGCTGCCCACTTCTCCAGTTTATTTAAATCTTTTTGAATCCTCTCTCTCTCTTCTCTAATGGAAGGTAATTCACAGCTCACCGCCTCCTCCTGCACATTGACTGATTACATCTCTATATACAGTAGATAACACAGGAGCCACCATTCAAAATAGATGATGTCACAGCCCACCTCCTCCTCCTCCTGTGCAATGACTGATAACACCTCTATATACAGTAGACAACAAAGGATCCACCATTCAAAATAGATGATATCACAGCTCACCTCCTCCATTTTCTGTCCCAATGACCTTTTCCATTCATGCCGAATGTATGTCTTATGATTGGTTCCGAACATATTCAGTAACTTCTACTCCCATTGACTCTAATGGTATTTAATGAACATTGCAAAAGCAATATTTGTATTTGGAACCAAATCCGAAAAATTTGTTCATCTCTAGTTATGTGTTCACATTTTTTCAAGCAGATTCCACCCAGAATCCACCAGAAATGCACCACAGAGGTGTCCCATCAAAACAAAATCATTGTTCACTTGGTTTATGTCACTTTTAAATGCTTCAGGGTTCGCAAACTGTGAAGCAGTTAAAAAAAGTGACATGCTCATTATTAGGGCATCTTCCTCTTGGAAGCTGCCCACTGGCTATTATGTCACAGCCAAGGGAGAAAGATGCTGGTGGTGCTGCAAGAATTATGGCAAATCCGCCAACGAAGCTGCCGCTGGAAAACAAGCAGTGGCCTCTACCTGAAGTGGCTTTGATTGGAAAAACTCGGTAAAAGTTTCCACACTAAAGCTCAATATTTCCGACCTCCTCAAAGAACTTTATGTATATAACCTAAACAGGTGGAATTGGGGATACCGACTGATGCATTCTGCTGCTGGCACTGGGGATACCCACTAACGCATTCCGCTACTGGCAGTGGGGATACCGACTGACACATTCTACTGCTGGCACTGGGCACACTGACTGACGAATTCCGCTGCTGGCATTGGAGATACGACTGACGCATTCAGTTGCTGGCAGTGGGGATGCCAACTGACACATTCCACTGCTGGCACTGGGGACACCGACTGACGCATTCAGCTGCTGGCAGTGGGGATACCAACTTACACATTCGTCTGCTGACACTGGGGATACCAACTAACACATTCCGCTGCAGCCCCTCATCCTTCCGTGGCTTTGTACTATCTATTATGTTAGGTTTTTTTGTAAGGCACTTTGTACTTTATAGGTTTACGTTTCTTTTATGCAACGCTAGATGATGTGATAATGGTAGAAGCTCACACAGTAGCGTAGCTACCGGGGGGGCAGAGGGGACGGCGGCCCCGGACCCCGCGCTCTCAGGTGGTCCACCCGGAGCTACGCTACTGTAACTGTATCGGCGTGCGCAGCGCGCCGATACAGCTACATTGTGCAGCAGAGCAGGGAGAATCGATCTCCCTGCTCTGCCGCCCAGCCACTATGGGGCCCTGTACCAGCAGTGGGCCCCCTGCCCATCATCGCAGTGATGAGAGAAGGAGCGAGGGCTCCTTCTCCCATCATCCCCCTCTCAGCGTCTGACAGCGGGCGAGATGACTTCACTGCCCAGCGCCTGCTGTCAGGAGATGAGCGAGAGAGCAGCGCGGGAGGAAGAGAGGTGAGTATTGGATTTATTATTTTTTGTAATGGGGGTGCGTTATAATACAAAGGCTGCCTATGGGGGAGTGCATTATAATAGGCTGCCTGTCATGATCCAGGACGGGGTTTCACTTTGGCCCGTCCTGGTCTGATTGGGGGTTAATTATTACGCCTCTCCCTGGCAGAGGGCGGCTATTTAATGCTCACTGGACCTAGGTCCGGTGTCAGTTATACTCCTGCCTCGGCTGAGTTAGTTGGCCCCTGAGCGTATGACGGTAGATGCATTTTTTAAGGCCCTGGGGCATATTTATGATGAGCCTGATCGCATGCGTATGGCTGAGGACATGGTGATGAATGTGTGCCAGGGAAAGCACTCAGCCGAGTGGTTTTGTACAGAATTCAGACGCTGGGCAGCGGAGGTCTGTTGGAATGATGCCGCCCTTCAGGGTTTGTTCCGTAGAGGCCTGTCTGAATATCTGAAAGATGCCTTGGCTCTCCACCCTCCGTCTGATTCCCTGGAGGAGGCTATGACACAGGCCGTCCGAATGGATCGCCGGCTACGGGCGAGGGGAGTGATGCAAAGTGAAAGACCATTATTCTCCCAAGGAAGGGGACCCAGTCCTATTTTGGAGATCACGGAGATGGGAACCATCGACCTCAAGGAAAATGAAAGGAGACCACGGCGCGTGGGAAAAGACTGTTTTCACTGTGGCGATTCTGGACATTGGAGAAAGGTGTGCCCCTCCCGTCTACTAACCAAGCGACTGAGCCCGGGTGATTGTCGTGGAGGTCACCCAGGCTCTCAGGTACCTTTTTCTGCCTTCTCTAAAATGTTGTTGCAGGTGGAACTTTGTTGTGGGGGTGTCTCCACATCCACTTCTGCCTTCGTGGATTGCAGATCAACATTTAACTTTATTGACTCTGATTTGGTATCTAGGTGTAAGTTAGGGACAGTTAGGTTGGAGACTCCTATTCACCTTGTGGCCATTGACAAAACACCACTGGTAAAAAATGACATTATGTTTCGTACTGAAGAGTTTCTCCTTAAAGTGAGTTCCTTGCACCAGGAACGTATTTCATGTTTTGTGATGGACAACCTGCCAGCGGGACTGGTGTTGGGGTTCCCCTGGTTACAATTGCATAATCCTGTAATTAATTGGGAATGTTGGGATATTGTTAAATGGGGTCCTTATTTTTCTGAGAAATGTCTTGATACTGTGTCTGTGTCGTCCGTGGGTCTGGAAGGTATTCCGGTGTGCCTGATAGACTATATGGACGTTTTCTCCGAAAAAGAGGCTGAGGTTTTACCACCACACCGCCCATTTGATTGTGCCATTGACCTGGTTCCAGGTGCTAAATTGCCCAAGGCCCGCTTGTATAACCTTTCGGGTCCAGAACGAGCTGCGATGAAGGAGTATATTTCCGAGAGCCTCCGTAAGGGACACATTCGTCCTTCTGTTTCTCCTGTGGTGGCGGGGTTCTTTTTTGTAAAGAAAAAAGACGGTGGTTTACATCCTTGCCTCGATTTTCGTGAGTTAAATAAGATAACTGTGTGGAATACGTATCCCCTTCCACTTATTCCTGATTTATACAACCAATTGTCCGGAGCTAAGTGGTTTTCAAAATTAGATCTACGGGGAGCGTATAACCTTATCCGAGTCCGAGACGGAGATGAATGGAAAACCGCTTTTCTCACTACTGAAGGGTTGTTTGAAAATCTGGTCATGCATTTCGGCTTGACGAATGCTCCAGCGTTCTTCCAAAACTTCATAAATCACGTGTTCTCTGATTTTATTGGACGTTTTTTGGTGGTATATTTGGATGACATATTGATCTATTCTCCTGATAAACAGACTCACATTGGTCATGTTCGGGCAGTTCTCCAAAGGCTCCGGGAGAACTGTCTCTTTGCTAAACTGGAAAAATGTTTGTTTTTTGTTCAGGAACTGTCGTTTCTGGGGTTCATCGTGTCTGCTGAAGGGTATCGCATGGATCCTAATAAGGTGCAGGCCATTGTCGAGTGGGTTCAACCTTGTGATTTGAAGGCTCTGCAGCGTTTCCTAGGATTTGCCAATTACTATCGCAAATTCATAAAGGGGTTCTCACAGGTGGTTAAACCCCTCACAGACATGACTCAAAAGGGGGCCGATATCAAGAATTGGTCAACTGCAGCGGTTGCGGCATTTCAGTTTTTGAAAGCATGTTTCATGTCGGCCCCGGTTCTTGTTCAACCGGACCCGTCTGAACCATTTATTGTTGAGGTAGATGCCTCAGAGGTGGGGGTGGGGGCGGTATTGTCCCAAGGACCCGCCACTTTGACCAATTTAAGACCTTGCGCCTTTTTTTCAAAGAAACTCTCTCCTGCGGAGAGAAATTATAATGTGGGAAATCGAGAACTTCTGGCCGTTAAGTTGGCCTTTGAAGAATGGAGACATTTTTTGGAGGGGGCTGTCCATCCGATAACTGTAATTACTGACCACAAAAACCTAGCTTATATTGAGTCAGCTAAGAGGTTGACTCCTAGACAGGCTACATGGTCACTTTTTTTTTCCCGATTCAACTTCTCGATCACTTTTCGGCCAGGATCTAAAAATGTCAGAGCAGATGCCTTGTCACGCAGTCTAGATCCGGTGTCCCCCCCCCCCCCCGAACCTCCATCCTCCATTTTTCAGCCTGGGGTGGTGGTGGCAGGTATTTCGAATATGTTGGAACGAGAGATTCGGGAAGCCCAGTCTCTTGCACCGCCGGCTAAGCCGGTGGCCAAACTTTTTGTGCCAGCTCAGCTTCACCTTAAGGTGAAGGTGAGAGACCATGGACGCATTTTTCCATGGATTTCTTCACCAACCTTCCCCCCTCCAAGGGTAATACCGTCGTCTAGGTTGTGGTGGACAGGTTTAGTGAGCAGGCACATTTTGTACCTTTGGCAGCTATACCTAATGCGGAAACATTGTCCAGATTGTTTGTTGAGCATGTGGTGCGGTTGCATGGGGTACCCTTGAATGTGGTGTCTGATAGAGGAGTGCAATTTGTTTCCAGATTTTGGAGGGCTTTTTTGTAAAAGGTTGGGTATTGGTCTGTCCTTTTCGTCTGCTTATCATCCAGAGACTAATGGGTAGACCGAGTGGACCAATCAGTCTCTGGAGCAAATTCTGCGTTGCTTGACTCCAGACCGACAAGATGATTGGTGTTCTGTGTTACCGGTGGCTGAGTTTGCATTTAACAACCGTGTTAACCAGTCTACGGGTACATCTCCTTTTTTTTGCAATTATGGGTTTCATCCTCATTTTGGAGAATTTTCCCGTTTGAATTCAGGGTGTCCTGGAGCGGATGAGACTATCCAGCGGTTGGGGGAGGTATGGCGAGAGGTCCAGAGTAATATTACGAAGGCCCAGGACAAGTTTAAATTTTTTGCTGACAAAAAACGATCTGCAGGACCGGTATTGCAGATTGGGGATAAGGTATGGTTGTCCACCAAGAATATAAGACTCAAGGTCCCCTCTGCGAAGCTTGGACCCAAGTTTATCAGTCCTTATGAAATTACCGAGGCAGTTAACCCGGTGGCTTTTCGGTTGTGTCTCCCGCCATCTCTGCGGATCCCAAATGTTTTTCATAAGGCCCTTTTGAAACCTGTGAGGTCTACTGGGGAGGGATCATCAGCTTCTCCAACACCGGTTTTGGTAGACGGGCAGTCGGAGTACGAGGTGGAACGAATTGTCGACTCCAGGTTGGTCCGTCGTGCACTTCAATATCTGGTACATTGGAAAGGCTATGGTCCTGAAGAACGCTCGTGGGTTCCGGCTCGATCGGTTCATGCAGATCGGTTGGTCTGGGCCTTTCATGCCAAGTACCCTAAGAGACCTGGGGGTCCAGTGGCCCCCCATTGAGAGGAGGGTACTGTCATGATCCAGGACGGGGTTTCGCTTTGGCCCGTCCTGGTCTGATTGGGGGTTAATTATTCCGCCTCTCCCTGGCAGAGGGCGGCTATTTAATGCTCACTGGACCTAGGTCCGGTGTCAGTTATACTCCTGCCCTCGGCTGAGTTAGTTGACCTTGTGCGTACGTGTGCCTTGTGCCCGATATCTTGCTTGCTTGTTTGGTTTTGATTCGGTTCTGTCCCTGTTACGAGTTCTGCCTGTCCCTCTTGTACTGCGCTACCTCTCGTGTATGACTCTCTGCTTGTGACCCGACTTCTCTCTGCTCGTCCCCTTGGTACCGCGTCGCCCTCTTGTGTATGACCTTTGGCTTTGTGTGACCTCCCGTCTGTTTACCCCTTCTGTACCTCGCTGTCCATACTGTGAACGACCTCCGTTTTGCCTGACTCTGAGTTTGCTGTCTTCTGTGAAAGCAGGACGCTAATCCCTGCCCCCTTGCAGTCACATGACCGTAGGTCACATGCCGGCTTGCTAAACTTCATCACTAAGGTCCTGTGCACCTATACTTTCTGGGTATTCTGGTCCCCAGGGGTCCCTACAGTGCGGGTGAGTCCCTACTCAGCGGAGGCTGTACGCTGGCGCTGTCAGGATCCTGATACTGCCTATGAGGAGTGCATTATAATAGGCTGCCTATGAGGAGTGCATTATGATAAAAAAGGCTGCTTATGGGGGTTTATTATAATATAGAGGCTGCCTATGGGGGTTTATTATAATATAGACTCTGCCTATGGGGAGAGCATTATACTATATTGAGGACTATCTGGTGTATTATGATATGGAGGCTATCTAGGTGGCCATCATACAGTGTGAATTATAGTGACAGGGCCATCATACAGTGTGGGGATTAAAGTGACAGGGCCATCATACAGTGATGGAGCCATTAAATAGTTTGGGGATATTAAGGGGTCAGTATATTACAGTGAGGGGGCATTATACTGTGTATAGAGGAGCTGTACGGGGGGGAGACTTGGGACATTATTAACCCCTTTCCTTCATTGGACGTAATATTCCGTCCCTGTGCCCTGGGCCCTAATTACCATGGACGGAATATTACGTCATAGCGATAAGCGGCGCCCACGTGGTGAGCGCCGCTTATCGCGGCCGGGTGTCAGCTAATTATCATAGCTGACACCCGGCACAATGTGTCAGTGGCGGTCACGGACCGCCCCCAACACGTTAACCCCTTGTACACCGCGATCAAACACGATCGCGGTGTACCGGGGGTTAAAGGGAAGCATCGGCAGGGAGGGGGCTCCCTCCGTGCTTCCCTGAGCCCCCCACGGCAGTGCAATGTGCAGCGCTGCTGCGGGGGTTTCCTTTCCTGCAGGTCCCCGGATCCAATATGGCGGCGGGGACCTCCGGGGGCCTGCAGGAAGCTGGCTTCCTCAGTGCCTGCAAAGCGCAGGCAAGGAGGAAACCTGCACACTGCCTGTAACAGATTGCTGATCTGTCACAGCGATCTGTGATGTGACAGATCAGCGATCTGTCACAGGACAGTTATGTCCCCTCTGGGACATTGTAATAAAGTTAAAAAAAAAAGTGTAAAAATAATTTTTAAAAAAATCGCTAAATAAATTCAAGAAAAAAAAAAAATATTCCCCAATAAATTCATTTTTTGGAAATAAAAAAACAAACAATAAAAGTACACATATTTGGTATCGCCGCGTCCGTAACGACCCGCCCTATAAAACTGTTCCATTAGTTAACCCCTTAAGCGAACCCCTTAAAAAATAAAAATAAAAAACGAAGCAAAAAATAATGGTTTATTATCATACCGCCGAACAAAAAGTGCAATAACGTGCGATCAAAAAGACGCATATAAATATCCATGGTACCGCTGAAAACGTCATCTTGTCCCGCAAAAAACGAGCCACCACACAGCATCATCAGAGAAAAAATAAAAAAGTTATAGCTCACAGAATAAAGCGATGCAAAAATAATTATTTTTTATATAAAATTGTTTTCATTGCATAAAACCGACAAAACATAAAAAAACGACATAAATGAGGTATCGCTGTAACCGTACTGACCCGAAGAAGAAAACCGCTTTATCAAAATGGTACCAATAAAAACGTCAACTCATCCCGCAAAAAATAAGACCTCACATGACTCAGTGGGTCAAAATATGGACAAATTATAGCTCTCAATATGTGGTGATGCAAAAACTATTTTTACAATAAAAAGCATCTTTTAGCGTGTGACAGCCGCCAAACATAAAAACCGCCATAAATAGTAAATCAAACCCCCCCGTTATCACCCCCTTAGTTAGGGAAAAATAATAAAATTAAAAAAATGTATTTATTTCCATTTTCCCATTAGAGTTAGGGCTAGGGTTAGGGGTGTGTTGGGGATAGGGTTGGAGTTAGAATTGGGGGTTTCCACTATTTGCGCACATCAGGTGCTCTCCAAACGCAACATGGCGTCTGATGTCAATTTCAGCCAATTCTGCGTTGAAAAAGTCAAATGGTGGTCCTTCCCTTCCAAGCTCTGCCATGCGCCCAAACAGTGTTTTACCCCCACATATGTGGTATCAGCCTACTCAGGACAATTTGCAAAACAACTTTTGGGGTCCAATTTCTTCTGTTGCCCTTGGGAAAATAAAAAATTGGGGGCAAAAATATCATTTTTGTGGAAAAAAAATGATTTTTTTATTTTCACGCCTGGGCGTTATAAACTTCTGTGAAGCCCTTGGGGGGTTCAAAGTGCTCACCACACATCTAGATAAGTTCCTTGGGGGGGTCTAGTTTCCAAAATGGTGTCATATGTGGGGGGTTTCCACTGTTTTGGTACATCAGGGGCTTTCCAAACACGACATGGTGTCCGATCTCAATTCCAGCCAAAATCGTCAAATGGCGCTGCTTCCCTTCCGAGCTCTGCCATGCGCCCAAATAGTGGTCTACCCCCACATATGGGGTATCAGCATACTCAGGACAAATTGCACAATAACTTTTAGGGTCCTGTTATCCTTGGGAAAATAAAAATTGGGTGAAAAGATCATTTTGTGGAAAAAATGATTTTTTTAATTGTACCGCTGTACGTTATAAACTTCTGTGAAGCCCTTGTGGGTTCAAAGTTCTCACCACATATCTAGATAAGTTCCTTGGGGGGGTCTAGTTTCCAAAATGGGGTAACTTGTGGGGAGTTTCCACTGTTTAGGTACATCAGGGGCTCTCCAAACGTGACATGGCGTCCGATCTGAATTCCAGCCAATTTTGCATTGTAAAAGTCAAACGGCGCTCCTTCCCTTCTGAGCTCTGCCATGCGCCAAAACAGTGGTTCCCCCCCACATATCAGGTATCAGCATACTCAGGACAAATTGCACAATAATTTTTGCAGTCCAAATTCTCCTGTTACCCTTGGTAAAATAAAAAAAATTGAACCTGAAGTATTTTTTTTGTGAAGAAAAGTTAAATGTTCATTTTTTTTTAAATATTCAAAAAATTCCTGTGAAGCACTTGAAGGGTTAATAAACTCCTTGAATGTGGTTTTGAGCACCTTAAGAGGTGCAGTTTTTAGAATGGTGTCACTTTTGGGTATTTTCTATTATATAGACCCCTCAAAGTCGCTTCAAATGTGATGTGGTCCGTAAAAATAAAATGTTGTTGCAAAAATGAGAAATCGCTGGTCAACTTTTAACCCTTATAACTTCCTAACAAAAAAAAAAATTTTGGTTCCAAAATTGTGCTGATGTAAAGTAAATATGTGGGAAATGTTACTTAAGTTTTTTGTGTGCCATATCTCTGTGATTTAAGGGCATAAAAATTCAAAGGTGAAAAATTGCGAAATTTTCATAATTTAAGCCAAATTTCCATTTTTTCACAAATAAACGCAAGTTATATGAATGAAATTTTACCACTAACATGAAGTACAATATGTCACGAGAAAACAATGTCAGAATCACCGGGATCCATGGATGCTTTCCAGAGTTATGGCCTCATAAAAGGACAGTGGTCAGAATTGTAAAAATTGGCCCGGGAGTTAACGTGCAAACCACCCTTGGTAGTGAAGGGGTTAAATGTAAAGTGGGCACTTGAACTGTGTTCCAAATTATTATGCAAAAAGAGTTTAGGAGTGATAAGGTTAGAATTTTTTTGTTTGTCATTTACACTCATTGATGGTGATGTGTGTCAGGGCTCTTTATATCACTGAAAGTAATTGCAGATACCTGTGCAAATTAGTTTGGCAGGTGTGTCCAAATAAAGGCAAGACTACTGAAGAAGGTTGTTCCACATTATTAAGCAGCCTACATTTTTTGCCAAAATGGGAAAGAAAAAGGATGTGTCGGCTGCTGAGAAGCAACAAATTGTGGAATATTTGGGTCAAGGCATGACTACAATCAACATTGCCAAGACACTTCATCGTGATCATCGCACAATCAAGAAGTATGTCGCTGATTCCCAGCACACACGTGTGCGCGCTGATAAGGAAAAATTGAGGACTCTTTCCAACAGGCAATTGCGTCAGGTTAAAAAAGCAGCTGCAAAAATGCCTTGTCATAGAAGCAGACAAGTTTTTGAAGCTGCTGGTGCCTCCAACGTCCCCCGAACAACAAGATGCAGGGTCCTTCAGAGGTTTGCAGCTGTGCGTAAGCCATCCTGTCGACCACCTCTATCCACTGCACACAAGCAGAAATGGCTCCAGTGGGCCAAACGATACATGAAGACTGACTTCCAAACTGTTCTGTTCACCGATGAGTGCCGTGCAACGCTCGATGGTCCAGATGGATGGAGTGGAGGATGGCTGGTTGATGGACACCCCATGAAAACACGGCTAAGGCGCCAACAAGGAGGAAGTGGAGTATTGTTTTGGGCTGGAATCATGGGGAGAGAGATTGTCGGCCCCTTTAGGATCTCTGAAGGGGTAAAGATGAACTCCATAATCTATGTGGAGTTTCTAAAACAGCACTTCCTGCCATGGTTCAAGAGGAAGAACCGTGCTTTCTGCAGCAAGGTCATTTTCATGCCTGATAATGCACCGTCTCATGCTGCAAATAACACATCTGCATCTCTGGCTGCTATGGGAGGACAAACTTATGGTGAGGCCACCATCTTCCCCTGACCTCAACCCCATTGAGAACCTCTGGAGCATCATCACAAGGAGTGTCTATGATGGCGGGAGGCAGCTCACATCTAAGCAACAGCTCTGGGAGGGGATTCTGTCCACATGCAAAACAATTGAAGCACAAACCATCCAAAAACTGACAAATCCAATGGACGAGAGAGTTCAGAAGCTTCTTTCAAACAAGCGGTCCTATGTGCAAATGTAACATCACCGAGAAGAAAGTTTTGACTTGAAAACTGTTTGATTTCATTTTGTAATAAGCTGATAATGCTTATAATGTCACAATTCACCATTTTTTTGTTCAAAATAAAAAGGTTGAAAACTCTGCTGTGTATAATAATCTGGAACAAGCGTTTTGAGTGTTTCTTATTTTTAAAAAAAATACTGTTTTCATAGGCAGTTTGTTCAAAAACATTGAAATTATACTAGAATATTAGATGACTGGAAAATAACAATGACTGCAATTCATAGAGGTAATTTAGAGAAAATAGGAGGAAATATTTTTTGCATAATAATTTGAAACACAGTGTATTGTTATAGGGGAACTCAGGTTACTGTGACTGTCAAAGGGGCACATACAGGGCATTATTACAGTCTAGGGGACAAAATGTGGGCACTGTTTTCTAAGGCACTTGCACCCGACATTACTATTTTCTAGAGAGTTGCTTTACAATTTAGAGGTCACACAGAACCACACAATAGGTGCAGTAATAGGGACACATATGGCAGCAGCGGCTCAGCATTGGGGTATCAGGTGCAGCAGAGGCGTAGCTAGGGTTTTGGTTCAGGGCAGGGGCGGGCTGGGACGGTTGGCAGAGAGGCAGTTGCCCCCTGGGCTGGTCTCCTAGCAGCAGCTTTGGGCCGTTCAGCCACCCATTACTTCAGAAGCCGCACTGTGTCTTCATTTGCTCTTTGCAACAAGCAGCATCATCCTGATTGGTGGAGCAGAGGTCACTCAAGGCTGCAATGTCCTTCCAGCTCTCTGATTGGTGGAGAAGCCGTCCCTAGGGGCTGTACTGTATTCTTCCTGCTCAGTGTGCTGCCTTAGGCCTGTTTCACACTTCAGTTTTTTCTGTCAGTCAAAATCCGCCAAAATAGCGGAAAACGGATCCGCAGGCGGACTGACAGAAACGGGGGTGAGCGGATTGGCGGATGTACGGATCTGCCGAAGGTGAAAATTTAAAGGAACCGCACCTGGGGAAGGAGAGTGAGAGAGATTTCTTCCAGCTGCCAGAAAAGATTCAGGGTTAAAAAGGGAAAATGCGGATCCGCAGGGCAAAAAAACGTTACAGGCTCCATTCAATGATCTCAGCGGACTGGAAAAATTTGGCGGATCCGCAAAAAACGGATCCAACGGATGGCCATCTGTCAAGATCCGCCGGTAATGCAACTCAATGGGGAAAAAAACGGATCCGCCAAGCAAAAATGGTGAAAAACAGAAGTGTGAAACAGGCCTTACCAATCCGAGAGCAGGAGGCTGCCGGCTGCCTCACAACATGTGACAGTGTGAGTAGCTAGCTGCAGACATTCAAGGGGGCTTGTGATAAGGTGTCTCTTTGCTTCTTAGTTGTTTGGGGGGAAGAATGGTCGAAACTGAGCTGGAGGGGAGCAGTTAGGGCACATATCTGTCAGGCCGGCAGAAATAGGAGGGGAATTTTCTATATGTCTCATTCTGTGTGATTAAAAGCAGTTTCAAGTCCTCAGTTCAGTGTATTCCTGTGTATGTTTGTGTGTATGTGTGCGTGATGACGTGTGTATGTGTACTGTACATGCATGTTCTTGAAGTGTGTATGTGTGCATCAGTGTATGTGGTGAACTGTGTGGGTGAGTGTGTACATAGTGACATGAGTGGTATGTGGTCATGTGAATGTGTACGTGGTGACGTGTGTGAGTGTGCACGTGGTGACCTGTGTATATGTAGTGATGTGTGCATCCGTGTACATGGTGACGTATGTGAGTTTGTGGTGACGTTTGTATACGTGCGTCCGTTTAAATGGTGATGTGCATATGAATGCATTTGTATGTGTGCATAGTGACGTGTATGTGTGTGAGTATATATGTGGTGATGTGTGTGAGTTTGTGATGACCTGTGTATGTCTGCATTCATGTATATGGTAACGTGCATGTGTCTGTGTACATGGTGATGTTTGTGCCTCTGTGGTGACTTGTGCATCCGTGTATACAGAGAGAAAAAGCTACAGACTATAGCCAGGATCACCAGAATACAAAAATAATTTTATTGGATACAACAAGACATAATCAATTAAAAACATTTAAAAAGTCATGCACATGACAATAATCAGACCCTATAAGCCCAAAATAGGGCTAGAAAAACTCCCCCCACACAACAGCAAGACAAATCACATGGGCGATATAAGTATAACTTGTATCTCATAGCACAGTGCAACCTACACAACAACAGGTGTACATGTCAAAGTAGATAATGCCAAAAGGATATAAAGTGGATACGAACTAATTCAATGATATATATTGAGAAATAGAAAAACACCTGAGGGTTGGATACCTGCTAACAGATGTAAATGGAAAAATAAGCGTTTTCTATACCTTAAATCACCATAACTAGAGATATATGCAATCCACAAGGAGGGAAAGGAGCAATTCCAGAAAAATATCTCATATAAATATCTCAAATGGTAACAATACAAATAACCACTCCAATAAAACCAATACTTATCCCACCAAGAGGAAGCTAAATAGGATCAAATGGGGGTGTCTATTGCTGAGGGAGCTCATGGAGATGCCCGACGCGTGTCGCCACAAACAGGTGGCTTCGTCAGGGGCAAGTGATTACATCAAATAATATCCTATAAATATATACACCGTAGATTAACAGATGAAGTGCAGCTGCGACGTTACATGATCAATCACATGTGTTGGAGGCGGCGGCTAATCCTCTGAAGAGTTCATGGTAGTACACCGCGCACGTGAATAGGAAGTGATTCCGAAAACCTTGAAGTACAAAAAAGTGTACACAAAGCAAATGACCTAGCGCACAGGTCTCAATAAGATCGGCGCTTGCGCAATCAAAACCCAAATAACAGAGTACTCAACGCATAGGTCATAACAAAGCAAGCGCCTGCGCGATAGCATAAGGTCGGAGCCTGCGCAGTCACGAGACGCCTCCTGTTTGCATTCGGTGTCTGCGCAAACAACAAAAAATGTCCTTACATTGAGGGATCTGGTCTCTGTTGGAGGAAAACGAAAATCCTTCCGCTAGGCAACGATTTATGGGGAGAACACCCTCTCAAGCGACTCCATCTTTGTCCCTCTTTCCAGTGGTCCAGTTATTCTTTGATTCTGTATGTCGGGATGTTCAATCTCTTGATCTGAAAACTAACTATCTAAATAATGTGAGTATTTCTGAAAGGAGGGTTATACGAGATCTGGGTAATAATAAGGATTTGGTAATTAGGGAAGCGGACAAAGGTGGCAATGTTTTTATCTGGCCAGTGGACTTATATATGAAAGAAGCCAAAAGACAACAACTCTTCATGTTACCAGGTACTTCCCTTTGATCCCACCTCCTGCTTCAAATTGAAATTGGATAAACTTCTACAGAAGGCCTTCACATTTGGGCTCATCAATAAGAAGGAAAGGGACTTTCTAACAACACACCACCCGAGGGTCCCTACATTATACATGCTGCCCAAGGTGCATAAGTGCTTACATGAACCGCCAGGTAGGCCTATTGTATCCGGCATTGGGGGTATCTTTGAACGGCCATGCATTTATGTTGACTTCTTTTTGCAACCAATAGTGACATCCCTTACTTCATATGTGAGGGATTCTGCTCATTTACTGGTTCTGTTCAAAGATTTAATTGTTCCATCTAACATTCTTTTGGTTACTCTTGATGTCGAATCTCTTTATACCTGTATTAGGCATGATCTGGGAGCCCTGGCGGTATCCTTCTTTTTGGAGCAACATTCCACTGGTGATCGTGGACATGATTCTTTCATCTTGGACCTATTGCACTTCATCTTGGACAAAAACTATTTTGTGTTTGACCGAGTTTTTTACAGGCAGGTATCTGGGACCGCGATGGGTGCACGATGTGCACCATCGTATGCCAATCTTTTTCTCGGGTGGTGGGAGGTCACCCAAGTTTTCTGTTTGCCAGCATTTCAAAACCATGTATTTAAGTGGTCCCGGTATATTGACGATGTCCTTTTGCTGTGGACGGGGTCATTAGATGAGTGTAAGCAGTTTATTGATGGCCTAAATGATAACGATATTAATATACGTCTTACAGCCAATTTTTCTGGATTGGTGGCAGATTTCCTGGACCTTAAGTTGGTTGTTGAAGAATCTCATATTATGACCACTCTTTATCGAAAACCTACTTCTACTAATAGCATCTTGCACTATTCAAGTTTTCACCCGGACCACTTGAAAAATGGCATTCCTAAAGGACAATTTTATCGTCTCAAAAGAAATTGTTCGGATCAACGAGACTTTTTGACACAAGCACGAGATCTGACTGGTCGCTTCAAAAAAGAGGATATCCCAAAAAGGTAATTTCTAAAGCCTTTATGGTGGCAAGAGATAGAGATCGGGATAAACTTTTATGCCCACAACCACGACAGACTTCAAAACCTTTGGGTGTTATGACTACATTTAATAACCAATGAATGGCAGGACATTCGTAATATACTTACAAGATATTGGGGGATGCTCACTAATGAACTTAAACTTATTCCTCACATTCCTCTGAAACCCAGTCTGATTGCCAGGAAGGCTTTGTCTCTCAGGGATTCGCTGTGTCACAGCCATTTTAAAAGGCCCACACGTGCTTTGAATAGAGGCATGCGGTTACGAGGTACCTTTGCGTGTGGGGGCTGCAATATCTGTCATTTGACAATTGGAAGTGAAGGGACTTCTCTCCCCAATTTGACCTCCCTGGTATATTCTAAAACTTTTTTTAACTTTAGGTCTAGAAATTTGGTCTATGCATTGATTTGCAAGTGCCCTAAGATCTACATAGGCCAAACCACCCAGGAGCTCAGAAAGAGGATCCAGCAGCATCTTTCGAATATCAACACTGCCAAATCTGACAAGGACAAAGGTAAAACTCTTACATCGGTTGCCATGCACTTTTTAAATGAACATGGTGGCTCGAGTAAGGGCATCAGGGTTATGGGTCTTGAATCCATACAGACCAATATCCGGGGGGGGGCAATATTTCCTTGGAACTTCTTAAATGTGAGTCCAAGTGGATTTTCAATCTGCGGAGTCTTTCTCCAATGGGACTTAATGAAGATCTTCTTTTTACCGGTTTTTATAAACGATTATGATTGGATAGATTCGGTTTTGTTGCCTCATTGGTTGTTCAAGACGAATAGTCATTTATTGTGCTTCCTTTTGCCTCTTTCTATAGGTTCCTTTTGGGTAAATGTTGGATTTTTTTTTCACTATCTTCAGGACATCCATGTTGGGATCGATTCTCTCGGCATGGACTTTGCCAGACTCCTACAATCAAGACAGTACCATTTGGACAATCCTTTAGCATGGACTCTGTTCATGGTGCATTTCAAGGCCTTTTGGCTGTTATTTTCTAAGCCCTCTCAATCTTATTTCTGTACCTATCTGTATTATGTTATGGCTCGGTTCTGTGGCGTTAGTGGGGCATATTGTCCTTTTTTGAAAATATACCTACGCTTTTGGTCCATGTCTATTGGAGGTGGAGCTTATGGAGAATCTTTGGAACACAGCTTTTCTGTGCTTTCCAATATTATTCCTGATTCCTATTTGTGTTATTCCTCTACGTCCTTGGAGTTTGTCACAATTGGTATATGTCAATGTAGATTTTATGTACAGAACTCATTAGAAGTTATGGTACATGTAAATGGGATGATTTATTCATTGCAGTTATTTACCAAGTTCTATTATCCAACATTTGACTACATGCCATGGTCATACCATTTGAGGCAATTTACATGATGAATAACGAAATGATTCTGACATGATCTTGTGGTTCATGGTCTCCACGCTCAGTGGGTCTTGTTGATCTTTCTATTATGGTCTAGATTTCTTGATCAATACATTGGCCTGTAAGGGGGAAATATGGGGATCCCATACCAACTTCTTTTGGGATAGTCACCTGTCATATCGGTGACATATGTATCTATGTATAGTACTTAATTTTCATCACCTATATCTTATATATAATTTCATATCTACCATGGCACTGTGGCGGTTTTTCTGGATGTGTGTATCTATTCCCCATGTCCTCTGTTGCGTTATCACATACAGGCGTATCAATCCTTTAATAAATCTACGTATTGGCTCATATGTGTTTATAATATGTGGCAGTGCGTTTGTTCACTTTATTTGTCTTTACCGTCGGCCAATTGAAACACAATATGAGACTCTGTATGCGTGTAATCTGTTTTTCATCACATCTTTGCGCAAGCGCTGATCACTATTACATTGGTGATGCCCGCATTGCAAAGAGGTATCTTGTATATATAGGAAGAAAAGAAAAAGAAGAAATCCGGCTTTCAGGATCGCGCTGTTCCAATCCAAAGTTCACAAGAAGTAAATCCAAGGACCAAGCGGTGATTAATAACTTCCTTTTTATTCCATAGACTCTACGCATTTCGTGTACACACTGTACACTTCCTCAGGAGCAAAAGTTACACTGGCATCACATTCCATTCCCCTTATATACTAGCTTTCCCAGGAAGTGAGGTAGATGCTCATTGCACATATTTGTCTACTAAGGATTGGAGTAGTATTGGCATCTGATTATTGTGTGATGTTCTGCTATAACATTACAGCAAGGGAATGATCATATCGGTAATGTATAAAAAGATATAATCGGCGGCATTTTATTATGATTGGATTAGGTGGCTGGTGCCTTAAAAAAGGCACTGACAGCTCTGGAGATGTGGAGCCTATGGCTGAGAGAACAGAAAAGTTTCTTGTGTGCAGAGCATGGGTCTGCTGTGCAGGATCTAATCCGCATAGGAGTACATGCAGTAATTAGTGTTTGATCATCTGCCTGAAATATAAGGAAAGTAAAAGTATAATATGCTGAATGAAGGATTAATACGGAAAGGAAAATATAAGTGCTGTTATATAAGAGATTTGTGAATGGTGTTCTGCTAATTGATATGATGCACTAAGCAATTTAGATTTGTATTGAGTAGAAGTACGATTTTATTATAATGTTTTATATTTTTCTAGTGTGATGCCTCACATTTGTGTGTTTCTATAGAAGTGTGTATTTTATAGATACATTTTAGTGATTTTTGTGATTTTATATTATGTTGAATTTTTTGAGTGCAATGAGCATCTACCTCACTTCCTGGGGAAGCTAGTATATAAGGGGAATGGAATGTGATGCCAGTGTAACTTTTGCTCCTGAGGAAGTGTACAGTGTGTACACGAAACGCGTAGAGTCTATGGAATAAAAAGGAAGTTATTAATCACCGCTTGGTCCTTGGATTTACTACTTGTGAACTTTGGATTGGAACAGCGCGATCCTGAAAGCCGGATTTCTTCTTTTTCTTTTCTTCCTATATATACAATTCAAGTGACCGGCTGATTGCTGCAGTTCATCAGATCCTACCCATTTGTGTTTATGGTTGTTGTGTTTCACACAACTGAACCAGGTGAGTGGATCCATATTTGTGAAACGTTTATATCATTGGATAAGACCCTATTGTGCGCTTCTGTTTCCCCCTTTTTTTAAATAGGTGTCTTGTGACTGCGCAGGCGCTGACTACGATGTGAGAAGGTGTTTTGTGACTGCGCTGGCGCCGATCTGATGCGATTGCGCAGGCGTCAGCTTTGCTATGACCTACCTTTTTGAGTACTTTGACATGTTGGCATCGACTGCGCAAGCGCTGATTTTATTGAGCTGCGCGCCAGCTATATGGCAGTACGTTTGTTTATTCCATCTGGCTCCATTGTCCGTTTCCTGTAGCACAATAGGAGACTTTTTATGTATGTAATTTGACTATCATCATACTATTACGTACGCGTCGATTACTTTTGGATATGAAGGTAAATGCTTAAATCACCACATGCAGTTTCTAACCTCTTTGGATATGTGTAGCTCTCTGTGCTGCAATATCTTTTCTCACTATAATGCGCTTCAACCTTTTTCGGCATGCGCAGTGACAGGCTATTTGTTGTATCACCGGTCGCTATAGGAACATTAACATCTAACAAAACAGCCATCGATGATTTTGATTTTTATTAAAAACTTCCTTGACCTATGTTCATCATGTGATCCCTAACATCACATTTTGCAATATCTTATATATCTGGTTCTTTTCGTTGCTATATTTCTCCTAATTGATGACGTATTTCTGTTTCTGACGTTGTCAATGTAAGGACTTTTTTTGTTGTTTGGGCAGACGCCGACTGCAAACAGAAGGAGGCGTCTCGTGACAGGCGCCGACCTCATGCTATCGCGCAGGCGCTTGCTTTGTTATGACCTATGCGTTGAGTACTCTGTTATTTGGGCTTTGATTGCGCAAGCACCGATCTCCTTGAGACCTGAGCGCTAGGTCATTTGCTTTGTGTACACTTTTTTGTACTTCCGGGTTTTCGGAATCACTTTCTATTCACATGCACGGTGTACTACCATGAACTCTTCAGAGGATTAGCCGCCGCCTCCAACACATGTGATTGATCATGTAACGTCGCAGCTGCGCTTCATCTGTTAATCTACGGTGTATATATTTATAGGATACTATTTGATGTAATCACTTGCCCCTGACGAAGCCACCTGTTTGTGGCGACACGCGTCGGGCATCTCCATGAGCTCCCTCAGCAATAGACACCTCCATTTGATCCTATTTAGCTTCCTCTTGGTGGGATAAGTATTGGTTTTATTGGAGTGGTTCTTTGTATTGTTACCATTTGAGATATTTATATGAGATATTTTTCTGGAATTGCTCCTTTCCCTCCTTGTGGATTGCATATATCTCTAGTTATGGCGATTTAAGGTATAGAAAACGCTTATTTTTACATTTACATCTGTTAGCAGGTATCCAACCCTCAGGTGTTTTTCTATTTCTCAATATATATCATTGATTTAGTTCGTAACCACTTTATATCCTTTTGGCATTATCTACTTTGACATGTACACCTGTTGTTGTGTAGGTTGCACTGTGCTATGAGATACAAGTTATACTTATATCGCCCATGTGATTTGTCTTGCTGTTGTGTGGGGGGAGTTTTTCTAGCCCTATTATGGGCTTATAGGGTCTGATTATTGTCATGCGTATGACTTTTTAAATATTTTTAATTGATTATGTCTTGTTGTATCCAATAAAATTATTTTTGTATTCTGGTGATCCTGCCTATAGTCTGTAGCTTTTTCTCTCTATATTTCACAGTTTGCTGTTTTACATACTTCGTGTGTATCACTTTGGTGTGGTGCCCTCTACATACTTTCTATTTTGCATCCATGTATATGGTAACGTGCGTGTGTCTGTGTCCGTGGGGATGTGTAGTTGCAGATCTCTGTATCCCTGTTAATGTGCAGTAAGCCGGGTGTATACACACCAAATTTATGAACGCACTTTGTGTTCACAGTGAAGCAGCGGTGACACAGGACTCTGTCAGCCATTAGCGTCAACTTTGAAACTCTGGCATTTGGCAGTGTCCTACATCACTGCTGCCTCCCTGGGCATGTGCAGGGCGACATTGAAGCCGGGGTGCATGCATACAGCTCCACTGCGTATTTGGAGGGTAGTGGTAGAAGCTGTGGGGTGTCACTCACTACTACTATCTCCGCCACCTTATGACCTCTTGTTTCACAGTTGGAAGATGTGATGGGCAGAGATAGAAGCGCATCTCCCACAGACTTTGGTTACAAGGCATCTTAAGAAGCTCTTCTTAAAGGGAATCTGTCAACAGAAAAAATTCTATCAACCTGCAGATATGGGGTTAATCTAAAGGTTAATAGCGTTCCTAACATGCCAGGCGCCTGCACTTAGCCGAACGCTGCAGGGAGAAAATTTACTTGATTCTCCATGTGGCGTTCACGTTTTATTCCCGGAGACGGTGCCGACACAGGTTCAGTCACCGCTCTGCAACCGCACCCTCGCATTGGCTGATTCCCTGCATTGGGGAGGGCTGTCACTCTGTATACTCAGAGCGGTGACTGAACCTGCGTCGGCACTTCCCCCACCCCGTGACTGACAGCGTTCGGCTAAGTGAGGGCGCTGGGCAGGTTAGTAACACTATTCATCTGCAGATCATTCCCATATCTGCAGGTTAATAGCGTATTTCTGCAATCAGGTTCCCTTTAAACAAAATGCCACCGGAAATGGAGTAAAAAAACTAATTTTAGGCTATGTACCCACGTATGGAGAAAAAAACAGACTCCTTCCCAGGAAAAACGTGCGTTTTGTATGCAATTTTTGCATGTTTTTTGTTTGTTTTTGCTCGCATTTTTTACAGGAACATCCTCCTGCTAATAGAATATACTTGGAAATGCGTTTTTTTCTGCAAAATTAATGAACATGCTGCGTTTTTTTCCGCGATGCGTTTTTTTTCACAGAAATTAACGCATCATGTGCACAAAAGTTGCGGAATTCGTTAAAAAGAATGGGATGCCTTCTTGTATGCGATTTTGAAGCGTTTTTACTTGGAAAAATGCTTAAAAAACGCAAAACGCTTACGTGGGTACACAGCCTTAGAGATTAGATAGGTAGGGAGAAGTGTAGGGTGTTGTGTAATAAAGCTCATTACAAAGCGGTTAGGGTG
Organism: Dendrobates tinctorius; assembly: GCF_039654945.1. Lineage (NCBI taxonomy): Eukaryota > Metazoa > Chordata > Amphibia > Anura > Dendrobatidae > Dendrobates > Dendrobates tinctorius. The sequence continues at coordinate 4,863,726 of NW_027361695.1, read as the reverse complement.
TAAGGATAGAAATTTACAGAGGCCATTATAGGTACCGGACCATCCCGCTAATGTTGGCAGTGCAGGTGTAAGATTAAGAGGCGCACTGATCACGTAATGAATTAGGCACATCTTAGCACTGGGGTGCGCCTTGCCAAAAGTCTACATTTCTGGATCAAGTTAGGCCACTAAAGTATTGTAACTTTTGAAGAATTTGGTTGACGGGCTTTGCCATACCCCTTGTCGCCCATGTTCTTCCTACTTTGGTGTGTCTGACTAAGACTGGGTGAAAATGGCAAAAACCACAACTTTAACAACTTTGAGATGTGCACAAATTTTCTGACTTTTCAAAGTGTATTATGCCAGAATTCTAGCAAAAATACTTTGATGAATTGTGGCCTAAGTGTATTAGTGGATTCAGTATACAAGTAAAACTAAAGTGTCTTAGGCATTTGTCATGTCTGTATATCAATCTTACATTATGTGTGACTGCACACACTGGGGTGTTACTGCAAGAAGGCATGTGATTATAAGCATAAACAGGTTAAGGCTGGCATCTCAGGTAGCATTTGATGTGTGTAACACTTTACGGTATGGCTGCTAAGTAGTAGAGTTGAGCAAATATGTTCGGAATCGATCACCGAATCTGAGTTTGCCATATTCATGCCATAATAGTACCAACATATTCGGTCATTTCTACTCCCATTGACTCCAATGACATTTGGCTATGTTCAGCTGATCATAATCGGAACCGAATTTTGAAATATTTGATCAACTCTACTAAGACAATTTAAGTTTAGTATGTATGAAATGGTTTCTTATCAGTTTGACCTCGGATGCGCACTACTCACGCTGAATGGTATGTGAGACCTTAGACTCTTTAACAAAAAGATGGGCCACCACTCCAGGGCCAGTGCTTTGTGTTTGCCCCCCAGGCTAAAATTTGCCAGCCAGCCCCTGGTTCGGGGGGGCAAAACTTCTGAGTGGGCCCCTAACCAGAGAACCTCAGCAGATGACCGCGCTGTTGCCAAAAATCTATTTAATATATATATTCCATTATTGCGGCGTCAGCGCGGCCCCCCAGTGTGCGCCGCAATAATGGAAGAGAGAGCGTCACATGACGCTCCCTCTCCTATCATTACCCTCTTCCTCCGACACACAGCAGGTGCGCGGTGACATCACTTCACCACGTCCCCGTTGTGTGCTGATCTGACTGCAGCGCAGCTCCTGACATCAGAGCAGAGCCGCCGCTGAAATCAGCGTGGGAGCGAGGAGAGATGAGTAGTTTTTTTTAATTTATATAGTGAGTCCTGGTTGCATGATTATGATACCCTGTATGGGGGGACAGCATGATATACCCCGTATGAGGAGGGCAGCATGATACCCCATATAAGGGAGGGCAGCATGATACCCCATGAGGGGGGCTGCGTTATATTCTGAAGGGGCTACATTATATTCTTTGGGGGGGCTGTATTATACCATATGAAGGGGGCTACATTATAGAGGAAGAAAGAAAGATTAGAGTGAGAAAGAAAGAGGGGAAAGAAAGAAAACAGAGCGAAAGAAAGAACAGAGAGAGAAAGAAAGATTCTATAAAGATACTATAGCAGCCCGGTTCCCACTGTAGTGCCCGCCTGAGCCTCCCGGTGCAGAACATATCATGATCTGCTCACATGGCCGACATCACCGAGTCCAAGGCGATCCCGCTGTCCGCGTTTTCAGAGGAGGCGGTGATGGATCTGAAGCATTCCCTGAAGTTCCTCCATGGTTCCTTCACAATCTCCTTCCGAAATTACCTAATTTCCAGTCAGCTTCCAGCACATCACTTCCGGTGGAACGTCACGTGCGAATTTTAAAGTGCTCCTCTGCCGTGTACTTCTGTGTCCGTGGAAAAGTAAGCTCCCGACTGGGACAGACTCTCTCAAAATCGAGACGGTTGGGAGGTATGAATGCTCCCCACCATACACCTTGTACACGCATAGCTCTGCACACCTCATACACACACGGCTCCGCTCCGTACACCTCGTACTCAGTACACACATGGCTTCACTCTGTAAACCTCGTACACACGCGGCCACGCTCTGTACACCTTTTACACACATAGCTCTGCTCCATAAACCTCGTACACATGCGGCTTTGCTCCGTACACCTCGTACACACGCGGCTCTGCACACCTCGTACCTCGCACACGCGTGGCTCCGCTCCGTGCACCTCGCACACGCACGGCTCCGCTCCGTGCACCTCGCACACGCGCGTGTTATGAGTTCATTTTCCCCTTCACCATTGAGGTCTGATGAACTCCCTCTTCTGGTGAAGGAAGGTAGTGAGGCTGATTACCAAGCACCTGAGCTGGGAGAGGATGACTGGGCGACGGGGATCTCTGACTGGATATAAGGCAGCCGACTCCCTTCCTCCTCGCTGGTGATTTCTCTGTGGAATTCTAGGAGACCAGTCTGATTCCTGCTCCTCAAAAGCTAAGTTTTCTGCTTTGCCTTTTTGCATTTGTGTTTCGGTTTTAGTTTGCCTTGCTTTTCTGGATTCTGCCATTCCCTGCTGGGGTGAGCTGAATTCCTTTTTTGTCAGTTGCTCTGTCTTCAGAAAATACCTGAGTACTGACTTAGTCTTTTTGAAGCCTAGCGTATTCAGGGCCTTTTTCCCTGTCAGTCTGTTGGCTCTTATTTTCATAGGGTTTTTTCGCGGATTGCAGACAGCAGCTTTCCTATCCTGTCCTGTCTAGTTAGCTTTGGCCCCATCATTTGCTCAGTCTATCTTTCTATCTGTGTTAGTGTTTTTTCTTCATGCTTCACCGTCATTATATGTTGGGGGGCTGCCTATTGCTTTGGGGTCTGCTCTGGTGCAGTTTCTGTCTTTAGGCTAGGCAGTTCTCCGGCTGTGATCGAGGGGTCTAGGGCATCGTAGGAACCCCCCACGGCTACTGCTAGTTGTTGTTGATAGGTTCAGGGGTCTGCTATCCGATAGCTGCCAACTTCTCTGGTTTTCTGGACTTAGCTAACATTTCTGTTTTTGCCTCCTACGGTGACTCATTCATAACAGAATCACCAGCCATACCGCAGATCCTAGGGTACTCAATAGCAGGAAAGAATTAAAAAAAAAAAAGTGTGTATATATTTTCCTCTATATCTCTGATGCCGTAGGGGGAATTTTTTTTTTCTCTCAATGGAGATAAAGCAATTGTCTGATTGTGTGGAGCAGCTCGCTGCGGAAGTGCGGGGAATTTCCGCCTACCTTGCTCATTCACATGCTGCTGAACCAAAGATCCCTACTCCTGATGTGTTTTTTGGGGATCGGTCTAAATTTTTGAATTTCAAAAATAATTGTAAATTATTTTTTGCCTTGAGGCCTAACTCGTCAGGGAGCTCTGCGCAGCAGGTTAAAATTGTCACCTCTTTGCTGCGTGGCGATCCCCAGGATTGGGCGTTTTCTTTGAAACCTGATGATCCTAGTCTGACTAATGTGAACACATTTTTTCAAGCCTTGGGGTTGTTGTATGACGAACCTAATGCTATTGATCAGGCTGAAAAGACCCTGTTGGCATTGAGCCAGGGTCGAGATTCTGCAGAATTGTACTGTCAAAAATTCCGAAAGTGGGCGGTCCTTACTGCCTGGAATGATAATGCCTTGGCAGCTCTCTTTCGGAAGGGTTTGTCAGAAGCCGTAAAAGATACTATGGTGGGATTTCCTGTTCCCTCTGGTCTGGACGATTCTATGTCATTAGCCATTCAGGTTGATCGGCGTTTACGTGAACGCAGGACTGCACGAGAGGTGTTGCCACCTGTTGAACAAGTGTCTGAACCTATGCAATGTGATAGAGTTTTGTCCAGGAAGCAACGTCAGGAGTTCAGAAAGCGTAATAAGCTGTGTTTTTTTTGTGGAGATGCCTCGCATATTATTTCTGTCTGTCCTAAACGAGAGAAACGTTTTGCACACACGTTTTCTGTGGGTGCTGTTCAACCTAAGTTTCTTCTGGCAAATTACTCTGATCTGCTCCCTGTCCACATTTTCCGCCAAGGCTTTTGTGGATTCAGGAGCAGCCCTGAACCTAATGGACTTGGATTTTGCTAAACGTTGTGGATTTCCTATGACACTTCTATGAACGCCTATCCCTTTGAGGGGGATTGATACTACTCCTTTGGCGAAAAATAAACCTCAGTTTTGGACCCAGGTGGTAATGCGGGTCGCCCCAAACCATCAAGAAAATTGCAGATTTTTGGTGTTGCATAATTTGCATGATACCATTGTTCTGGGGTTTCCCTGGTTGCAATTTCATAATCCAGTTTTGGACTGGAAATCTGTGTCTAATAATAATAATAATAATCTTTATTTATATAGCGCCAACATATTCCGCAGCGCTTTACAGTTGAACAGTTTCAAACACAACAGTCATAAGTAACAACGTTAACAATACAATAATTAAAGCGAAATAAGACGACCCTGCTCGTGGAGCTTACAATCTACAATGAGGTGGGGGGGATACAAAGCACAGGTTTGTATTTACAATGATGTATTTACAATGACGGTCCAGCCATCTTCAGGGGGTGGGGGTTAGATGGAGATAGTGAATGGGCTACACACACACAAACATGACTTTGATTACTGAATGTGATAGGCCGCTCTGAACAAATGTGTTTTGAGCGAGCGCCTAAAACTATGCAAATTGTGGATGGTCCTAATATTTTGGGGTAGAGCATTCCAGAGGATTGGCGCAGCACGGGAGAAGTCTTGGAGTCGGGAGTGGGAGGTACGGATTAGGGCAGAGGTTAGTCGAAAGTCATTTGCAGAGCGCAGCGGTCGGTTAGGCCGATAGACAGAAATGAGGGAGGAGATGTAAGGGGGTGCCGCACTGTGGAGAGCTTTGTGGGTGAGAACAAGTACTTTGAATTGTACCCTGTAATGAATTGGCAGCCAGTGTAACGACTGGCGAAGAGCGGACGCGTCTGAGAAACGATTAGCCAGATGGACAACCCTGGCTGCAGCATTAAGGATAGACTGGAGAGGGGAGAGTCGAGTGAGAGGGAGGCCAATTAATAGAGCATTACAGTAGTCTAGGCGGGAGTGGATCAGGGCGACAGTGAGAGTTTTTGTTGTTTCCATGGTGAGAAAAGGGCGGAAAAGTGTCTGTGGTGAGTTTGGGGTTGTCGGTGTGCCCTTAGTGAGGCTCCGGTTTTTTCCACCTCTCCTCAGTCGCATGATGTTCCTGACTATTTGGCGGACTTTTATGATGTATTTAGTGAGAATGAGTCTGCGTCTTTGCCTCCTCATAGGAGTTATGACTGTGCAATTGAACTGAGCCCGGGGTGTAAATCTCCCAAGGGTCGGCTCTTCAATTTATCTGTACCTGAGCATGAGGCTATGCGATCCTATATTAAGGAGGCATTGGAGAAGGGTCATATTAGACCATCCTCTTCCCCATTAGGTGCTGGGTTTTTTTTCGTGGCCAAAAAGGATGGTTCATTAAGGCCTTGTATTGATTATCGTGTCCTCAACAACATTACTATTAAATATCAGTATCCGTTACCCCTGATTTTGGATCTATTCTCCAGAGTTAAAGGTGCTTGCTGGTTTACCAAGCTTGACCTCAGGGGGGCGTATAATCTTATCTGCATTAAGCATGGGGATGAATGGAAGACGGCGCTTAATACTCCAGAGGGACATTTTGAGTACCTGGTGATGCCTTTTGGGCTCACTAATGCCCCTTCTGTCTTCCAGTGCTTCATGAACGACATTTTCCGAGACTTTGTGGATACATTTTTGATCATCTATCTGGATGATATTTTGATCTTCTCCAAGGATTCGGATTCTCATGTGGAACATGTTCGGACGGTGTTCCGGATCTTGAGGGAGAATTCCCTGTATGTCAAAGGATCGAAATGCCTTTTTGGGGTACAGAGGATTTCATTTTTGGGATTTATTTTGTCTCCGTCAACTATTGAAATGGATCCAGCCAAGGTACAGGCCATCTATGATTGGGTTCAGCCCACTTCTTTGAAGGCCCTCCAGAAGTTTTTGGGTTTTGCTAATTTTTATCGGAAATTTATAGCAAAATTTTCTAGTATTGCCAAGCCATTGACTGATCTGACTAAGAAGGGTGCTGATGTGTTGAATTGGTCTCCGGAGGCTGTTTCTTCCTTTCAGGAGCTGAAGCGAAGATTCACTTCTGCCCCGGTTTTGCGGCAACCTGATGTCTCACTCCCGTTCCAGGTAGAGGTGGACGCTTCTGAGATTGGTGCAGGAGTTGTTTTGTCCCAAAAGGATCCTGTAACATCTAAAATGAATCCTTGTGCTTTCTTTTCCCGAAAGTTCTCCCCATCTGAACGTAACTATGATGTAGGAAATCGGGAACTGTTGGCCATGAAATGGGCATTTGAGGAGTGGAGACATTGGTTGGAGGGAGCTAAACATCAAGTCGTGGTCCTCACTGACCACAAGAATTTGATTTACCTGAAGTCGGCCAAACGCTTGAACCCTACACAGGCTAGATGGGCCTTGTTTTTTACACGTTTTGATTTTGTGGTCTTTTTTCTTCCTGGCACTAAGAATGTCAAGGCTGACGCTCTTTCTAGGAGCTTCTTTGCTGATTCTCCTGTGGTGACCAAGCCTGCTACCATCTTAGGCGAAGGGGTAGTTCTTTCTGCCATCTCGCCCGATTTGAGACGTGCTCTGGAAGAGTTCCAGGAGGACAAACCTGAGCGTTGTCCCAGTGGAAAGTTGTATGTTCCTGACCAGTGGAAGAAGAGAGTGATGTCTGAAGTTCATTGCTCTGCATTGGCTGGTCATCCAGGTATTTTCGGTACTAGAGATCTGGTGAGTCAGTCTTTTTGGTGGCCCGCCTTGTCTCGTGATGTCAGGAATTTTGTGCAGTCCTGTGGGACTTGCTCCCGGTCTAAACCTTGTTCTCGCTCTAGTGGGTTGTTGATGCCTTTGCCGGTCCCCAGGAGGCCATGGACCCATATTTCAATGGATTTCATCTCTGATATGCCTGTCTCTCAGAGAATGACTGTTATTTGGGTGATTTGTGATAGGTTCTCTAAGATGGTTCATCTTGTACCACTCCCTAAGTTGCCATCTTCTTTTGAGTTGGTGCCCCTGTTTTTGCAACAGGTGGTTCGCTTGCACGGGATTCCTGATAACATTGTATCTGACAGAGGAGTTCAGTTTGTGTCTAGATTTTGGAGGACGTTCTGTTCCAAGCTGGGAATTCAGTTGTCCTTCTCCTCTGCGTTTCACCCTCAGACCAATGGGCAGACGGAGAGAACAAACCAGACCTTGGAGTCGTATTTGAGATGTTTTATTTCCGCTGATCAGGATGATTGGGTTTCATTTTTGCCCTTGGCCGAATTTGCTTTAAATAATAGAGCTAGTTCTGCCACTTTGATGTCACCTTTTTTTTTGTAACTTTGGGTTTCATCCTCGATTTTCTTCAGGGCAGGTGGAGCCTTCTGCCTGCCCAGGTGTTGACACTGGTGGAGAGAATGCACCAGATCTGGGACCAAGTGGTGGATAAGTTATCTCTCTCCCAGGAAAAGGCCCAGCGGTTTTCCAACCGACATAGGACCATTGGTCCCCAGTTTAAAGTGGGTGATATGGTTTGGTTGTCATCAAAAAATATCGCTATGAAGGTAGCTTCTCCTAAGTTTAAGCCTAGATTTATTGGGCCTTACAAGATTTTGGAGATCATTAATCCGGTCTCTTTTCGGTTGGCTCTTCCTGTCACATTTAAAATCCATAATGTGTTTCATAAGTCCTTGTTGAAGAGGTTTGTTGAACCAGTAGTTCCTGAGGTGGCACCTCCGGACCCTGTATTGGTTGAAGCTAACATGGAATATGAGGTAGAGAAGATACTGGATTCCCGTCTGGCTAGATGGAGACTCCAGTATTTGATTAAGTGGAAGGGTTATGGTCAGGAGGATAATTCCTGGGTCTCTGCCTCTGATATTCATGCCAAAAGATTGGTGCGTGCCTTTCATCGGGCTCACCCTGATCGCCCTGGTGGCGTGGATGAGGGTTCGGTGACCCCTCAAGGGGAGGTACTGTTATGAGTTCATTTTCCCCTTCACCATTGAGGTCTGATGAACTCCCTCTTCTGGTGAAGGAAGGTAGTGAGGCTGATTACCAAGCACCTGAGCTGGGAGAGGATGACTGGGCGATGGGGATATCTGACTGGATATGAGGCAGCCGACGCCCTTCTGCCTCACTGGTGATGTCTCTGTGGAATTCTAGGAGACCAGTCTGATTCCTGCTCCTCAAAAGCTAAGTTTTCTGCTTTGCCTTTTTGCATTTGTGTTTCGGTTTTAGTTTGCCTTGCTTTTCTGGATTCTGCCATTCCCTGCTGGGGTGAGCTGAATTCCTTTTTTGTCGGTTGCTCTGTCTTCAGAAAATACCTGAGTACTGACTTAGTCTTTTTGAAGCCTAGCGTCTTCAGGGCCTTTTTCCCTGTCAGTCTGTTGGCTCTTATTTTCATAGGGTTTTTCGCGGATTGCAGACAGCAGCTTTCCTATCCTGTCCTGTCTAGTTAGCTTTGGCCCCATCATTTGCTCAGTCTATCTTTCTGTGTTAGTGTTTTTTCTTCATGCTTCACCGTCATTATATGTTGGGGGCTGCCTATTGCTTTGGGGTCTGCTCTGGGGCACTTTAGATTTCCCTTTCTGTCTTTAGGCTAGGCAGTTCTCCGGCTGTGATCGAGGGGGTCTAGGGCATCGTAGGAACCCCCCACGGCTACTGCTAGTTGTTGTTGATAGGTTCAGGGGTCTGCAATCCGATAGCTGCCAACTTCTCTGGTTTTCTGGACTTAGCTAGCATTTCTGTTTTTGCCTCCTACGGTGACTCTTCATAACACGCGCGGCTCCGCTCCGTGCACCTCGCACACGCGCGGCTCCGCTACATTCACCCTGTAAACCCCTCCTGACCCCACACATAGACTTCCCCTCATCCAGCACCATGACAACCAGCACCGCAGAGTCCTGCATACACACGGAGGCCCCTGATCGTGTGACCCCTGACTCCTCCCCTCCTGTGACCTCATCACAGGTCCTGTGGCAGAGAAAAGAAGACAGCGGCAGAGCAGAGAGATGATCGTTTCTCCCTGCTCTGCGGCAGATACAGTTACAGCATAATTCTGGGTGGGTCCCCTCAGAGCGTGGGGCCCAGGGCGACCGCCCCCTCTGCCCCCCCCGGTAGCTACGCTACTGAGGTGCAGATATAGGGACACATACAGCAGCAGCGGCTCAGTATTGGGGTATCAGCAGGATGAGCAGTTTGTGCAGGTTGGGAATAGTCCAATTGGTGACAGTGCTGAAAATATGAGAAGTGAAACGTGTCTCTTTTTGTATTCTCTGTAGCCGAGTCCTGGCTGGAGGAGTCGTCATGTCGGTCTGGGCCAGATGGAAAAGACAGGAAAAGTGAACAGTTCCATCAGAAAGAATGTCAGCGGTAAGTCATTATCTGTAACTCTGCTGTAATCTATTATATGTTCTTTAGGACTGGTATTATTTACCACTGACCATATGGCGGTAATGTCAATACTGGTCTTTTTAGATATAGATTATTTTTGGCAACAGCGTGGTCATGTGCTGAGGATCTCTGGTTAGGGGCCCACTCAGAAGTTTTGCGCCCCCTGAACCAAAACCCTAGCTACGCTTCTGAGCTCACAAATATAATTATGCCATACACATGTGATAGTTGAATGCTATTGGCTTTATCGCCTTTACACTTGGTGTGACTGGGGGATGTTACTCTGGAGAAAGAGCTCTGTGGAAACTGATACATGGCTTTGTTTTGTGATTAAACCCAGATTTGTTTTTATGTGTACTGGCGAAAACTTTTATCTTTTCTCTTGGTTAGGTAGATTTGTCTTGTGTGTCTGAGAGAAATGATCAAATCAATTGTATGAAAACTGAATTTTATGAAAATCGCAGGTTCCAGCAAATTCAAACAATTTGAGATCATATTTGTGCTGATTGCCTGAAAAACTCACCTTTTTACTGCATCAGTCACAAAAAGCTGGCATGACCTCAGAGTCTGGCTTCACCATAATGGCTTGAAGCTAAAGAGAGACTTCATAGGCTGTATAAAAGTGGAGGCAGGGAATGCAGCAGGCAAATTAGGATGATTTTAGTATAGTGAGCGGATGTCACAGCTCAGCAATAGAGAGGGAGAACCCATAAAACACTGGACAAAAGCTCCAGACTATTATGTTGTATAATTGCAGCACTAAAGAAGATTTGGTGTGGTAGACTCTGACTAATTAGAGATACAGTTTATAGGGGAGAGAAACATAGGAGAGGTACCAGACTTGGGGTGATTGATGAGTGATATGGTGTCGCTAGCATTTGTACTGCTCCATTTCAATTACAACTACACATTTTTTCCCTCATTCTTTATGCACTAGAAAGCAGCAACAAGGCAGCACAATATTAATCTGAGAACCATTTCGTAGGTGTGCTTGATTGTCGCAAGTGACTGTGCAGAGTTTTTACATATCTTGTGTAATGGTTTTTGTGAAGGGGGAATAATTATTTTTTTTTTAATTCTCAACCTCACCAAAGTGTACGTGTCACAAGCAATTATTTTATTTTTTGGACATCCGTTTTAGTATTCAAATTTGACATCAGTACAGTGCCCTATTGCAGGTGTTGGTTTATGGTATTGTACCTACTTGGAAATTCTTGTCATTTTGGGGAAGAGCGTTAAGCTTTGTTTACATTTTTATTTTCAATAATGTAGACATTTACATGTGCATATCTTTTTTTTTTTTTTTCACACCTGCTTTACTAGTCCAGTTTGACAACTGTACACTCTACACCTATACTGGGATCTGCTGCCACAATTATCTTTTTGTACCTGTACCTGTGCCTACCTACCTTGCAGTTCTTGTTGCATCTTTTTGGCAAGAGTTGAATAATTGGGGTTGAAGAGATTGTCTAAAGTTGTAGTGGTGTACAATATGTATGATTAAAGGAAAAGTGATAATGTGTAGTGTTAGGGTATGTGCAAACATTGCGGATTTGGCTGCGGATTCGGCCCTGTGGATCCGCAGCAGTTTTCCATGCGGTGTACAGTACCATGTAAACCTATGGAAAACCAAATCCGCTGTGCACATGCTGCGGAAAATTCCGCGCAGATTTGCTGCAGTTTATTTTCCGCGGCATATCAATTCTTTGCGGACTCCACAGCGTTTTTACACCTATTCCATTATAGGAATCCGCAGGTGTAAAAACACAGGTGAAATCCGCAGTAAATCTGCACTAAATCCGCAGGTAAAATGCAGGTCGCTTTACCTGCGGATTCAGCAAAATCAGAGTGGAAAAATCCGTAGCAGAATCTGCAACGTGTGCACATACCCTAAAAGAAAATATAAAAACATACTATACCACAGCTAAGAATGTGGGAGCTGCTAGCAGCAACACCACCACTACTTGTAGCAGCCGTCTGGGCAGTAGTACAACTAAACAAAGGCTAATTGGCCTCCTTTTGTCTCGGGCAAATATATTATTTGTGTGTAAACAGAGGGCACTAAAGGAAATTATGGCACGCAATCATCTCAGTCACAGCAGGATGATGTTACCTCTGACAGCAACTCCATCAGTTTGAGTCCGTGTTCTGTACAGAATGATCTGTCTCAATACAAATTACTAAGGGATATTATTTTTGAATAATTTAAGAAAAAATGGGCTGTTGGTTACTACTGGTTAGAACCCGTTTCTTTGGTGAGGTTGTGTTGATATTATTAAAGCTGTTTTAGCATTAAAGAGATTGAAAGGGGTTGAACGTAGTCCTAAGAGACCTCAGAATGTTATACACGTTTTCAAGTCAAATGGAGTGCCTGCAAATCCTGGTGAACTTATTCAACCCGTATGAACATTTTTTTGAAAAATTTGCCAAACCCGGTGAATTCGAATTTCAAAAGATTTGATTATCTCTAGTGCCAGATTCTAAGTTGTGACAGGTCTCAGCAGTGGGACAAACTGTGACAATTTTACTTTTAGGATAATTCTTCTAACTAAAAAGGGTTTATCACTTAAGTCATATTATATGTTATTTCTAGAGTATCGCTGATTTTTTTTCCCTCTGGAATATTCTCTTTTAGGAAATAATCTGTCAAGTGTGTTCCTATGCCTATGTTACATATTTAAACTGATTGAAACTTGACAAATATTACCATGTATAAAATGAGCATTCAAAGTTCAATACCCGATTATTTAAAGGGAATCTGTCTGCAGGTTTTACTATGTAATCTGACAGCAGCATGATATCCCTAATTCCAGCAATGCATCACTTGGTTTAATGTGTACAGCAGACATGATGGAGTCACCGGTTTCTCTGCTGCAGATCTAGCAGAGCTCTGAAGTTGATCTGTGTACATTGTATAGTGAGAGCTGCTAATCAGCAGTGGGGGTGTGGATGGACTAGGATGCACGAGGCCAGTTGTCCTGCAGTGATAATCTCCTGCCAATATTTATAATTTTCAAAAGGGGCGCTCCGAAAATCTAATATTGATGGCTTATTCTTAGGACTGGTAATCAATGTCTGATCAGTGGGGTAGGAAACGCTGCACCCCTTTCGATCATTTGTTCCCGATCTCGGACGGAATGCCTGTTTCGGAGCTGAACAGCTCCATTGACTGTATAGTGGCCGCGGCCGGATACTGCACATCCGCCACCTATTAAAATCAATAGGGGGTGGATGCGCAGTATCCGACTTGCTGCCACTATTTTGTCGACTGAGCAGTTCCGGTCGACTCTGACACTGGTACCAGCTGATCGGCGAGTGTTGCACCCCCCACCAATCAGACGTTAAGGATAGGCCATCAATGTCCCAGACAATCCCTTTAATAGAAATTCATTAATTACCTAATTAATGTAAATGTTTTGGGTTTGTTTTTTTTTTAAAAGAAAAAGACAAAAGTTCTAAGTTCTCGTTCATTTTATATTTTATTTAGTGGATTCTTCATCTCAGACGTGATTGAGGACTACAGGGATATTCACAAGAGAAGGATAGATCCGTTTCAAGGGAACTGTTGAGATCACTGAGGTATCACATAATGTGTTTTTTCTGTTAATGCGTAGATAACAAATCCATGATATGAATTTCTCAGTCCAGTGGCCTTTCAAACGAAGGACATGAAAAGACAGGACGACTCAAAGCTACCAGTGTGAACAACCAGCATTTTATTGCATTTGAGAATGCTATACTGTCAGTTCATCAGTACTGACTACACAACATTTTTTATTGTCTGTGTCAACAGACATGGAATGATGAAATTACAGTTGATGTGAGGAATGAGTTTCTTTTTATGCCTTTTCCAAAAAAAAAAAAAAAAATTTTTACTGGCAGCAAATACACATGAAGCACCATGCTAACAGTCCAGACTGTACCATTGTCATCGAGGCTTATCGGTCGTCAGAAGAATGTGGTCCAAGTTTAAACAAAAGTTTAAAGAATCCAAATAGATTTATGATGAAAAAAAAAAATGTATTTGGAGGTCCAATCAGCATTTTGGCAGTCTTATGGGTTTTTTTTTATTTTTAAACTTATTTTAACATTTTAAACTTTTGAAAACCAAAAAAAACAGATTACGATAAACACAACAATTGTCAAATCAAACTATCAAAAATAAAACGAAAAAAAAAATTGTCAACACACACAAAATTAAAAAAAAAAAAAAAAATTCCAATCAACCCAAGCCCCGATTTCTAGTTTTTCCTTTAACTCTGATTCTGACAATATTAACAATGCATGGAAACTAAAAAAAAAAAAAAAAGGCTTTGTTCAACTCATTCCTGACAGCAGTTTACCTGATACATGGTACTATTTTGCTAATGTACGCTTTTCTTTGAGAATAAAGAAAGGAAAAAAAAACAAAAAACATGTAACAAATTGTCTTTACATCTTGGCACCTTTTGTAAAGTTTTTTTTGTCTTTGTTTTTTTTTTTTTTTAATACAAAAAGTTTAATAGTTTGACACTCCCAGTTTAATTATTCAAGACTTCACTGACAAACTTTTGAAAGTGTGAGCCCAGGATTCGTCATGCAAAATATTTACTGCAGGAGGAGAAAACACTTTAAAACAACTTTTTTTTTTCATATAGATATATATATATATGTTTTGTTTTTTTTAAACATATGAACTTTTTTTTTTTTCATTTTTAATTTTTTCTTTTAAGACGGCCAAAAAAGGCAGTGGTAAATTAAACAAAGGAGGATGGTTAAAAAAAAAAATTGGGTGTGGGAGGGGGTCAAAAACAAACAAACAAAAAAAAAACTGTACAAATTTTCATTGATCCTTGATAGAAAAAAAAGTCAGCTATGTTACAGTTTGAAAAGCAAATTTAGTCAGGAAATTTCTCCCACCGTGTCAGCAAACTTCATCCATTATTTTTATTTTTTAAGCTGGGATAACTAAATATTATACATATGCAGCGAGTTATCTGCAATAGTTACATACAGTAGTTTTTTTTTTTTTCTTCAAAGCTATTTTATTTTTTTTAGTATAGTTATAAAGCAGTTGCACAACAAAGCAATGGTGTTTGACAAACAAATATGCATTTATTCCTTGCAAGGATTTTTTTTTAATTTTTTTAATGGAAATAATAAAAGGAAATAAAATTAAAAAAAAAAAAAAAAAAGTTGATAACCTGATCCCTCCCCTCTTCCCGCCACTTTTAAATACAAATGGTTTTGCAGACAATATATGTACATTATGGGGATCTGAAATTAGCAACCTCTTCTTTTTTTTTTCCCAAAAAAATGAAATAAAAATATATATATATAGTGGCGTTTGCTGCATGATTAAAGCCTGAGTTTTCAGTTGGTCGTTAAACAAGTTCAACACTTGCATGATATGTAAATGCTTTTTTTTTTTTTTATTTATTTATTTATTTTTTTAGTTAAATATGTTGTAAACCGAGCATGCAAGACATACAATTAAGTGCAACTTAGTGAAATGTATTTTGTGTTTTTATTCATTCCAGAAAAGGGCTTGGGTTGAGGTATGCTTACTAACTTTAATACATGCTAATGAGTTTTTTTTGTTTTTTTTTTAATTACGCTCCAACTATTCTTGCCAGAAAAGAACAACTTAACCCACTGTTCTACAATATATCACTTTAGGCATTTAATTGTGTGGGGGTTTTTTTTAGCTTTTCTCTCCAAAATCAAGCTGCCAAAAAAATAAAAAATTAGCCAGTGATGAGTGCTTTTAATACACAGATTAAATACAATCATGAAAAAATAATAATTGGCGTAAGGGTTAGAAATTAGCTGAAAGGGACTATGTTGTGTCATACCAAATTTTGGAGTCAATTTAGCGCTACGAAGAAAAATTTAAAAATCTAGAATATTTTTGTGCCGTAAGATTTCGAATCAACAGAGCTACTCAAGAAATCACATTTTGGTACCACTAAAAAAAAAATGCTTTTTTTTTTTTTTTTTTTTTTTTAAGTTTTACTTTAAATAAGTTTATATATACATTAATAAGAGAAGGAACTGATGCTTTGAGCATTTGTTGGTTATTTTAATAGGATGACCATACAGACCTCAAAAATGTGCCATTAAAAAACCCAAAAAAAAACAATGTACTAGTAACCAAATCATTTCAATTTTGAAACATTGAAAACAATAATTGTTACAGAACACGTGCAACATAAATTGTGAGTTATTTAATAACTATAAATTAAAAAAAAAAAAAATTCAGTTATGTGAAGCGGTTTGGGAGGCCTGCTAAGAGCTTACATTGGCTAGCAACATTGGAGAAGCAATAATACTCTTCCTGACGTATATATCAGGCTTGTGTGGTTTGGTCACCTAGGGTTAAAAACAAACAAACAAAAACTTTGGCTTGAAAAAGGTGGTCTAAAAATTATACATACGGAAACTAGCAGATTCCTAATAAACTACCCATAGTCTAACTCCATTAACAATATATCCCTTGCTAGATACTTTTGTTTCTTTTTTGATCATCGGCAAGAGGATATTTGGCTTTAAGAAACAGGTAAAGCATATATAACAAACAACGTCATTTACCATCGTTGTAAAATCTTTGGTAATTTTTGGGCTGACGACTAAAAGTGAAATTATAAATGGATTCTGTTCTTTGTAGGCGATGGAACCTGCAACAACCAATTTTCTCAAAAGTTGACCTAATTAAGTGGCATCAGTTTATTGAGTGTGGGGGGGGGGTTGCCACTCCCAGTATGAAACTAAAAGGACAAGAAGTTGAAAGTGGTTTAAGGTGAAAAAAAAGAAAGCGCTTTATGAAATTGGGGAAAATAACGGAGCACATAAGAAAAGTTGAAAAGTGCAGACTCCCGAGAAATCCTATTTGACGTCACGTCCCTTTCATCCTTCTTTTTCAAAGTTAATGGTTTTGGATAAAAGAAAATTGACTTTAATTTTCAAAGATTTAGACCTCAAAGTCACAAAACCTTCAGGCATGGATTGTATATAATATTATATATTGTAGAAAGTCACACTGAAAATAAACCCTCAAAAGTTTCAATTTTTTTTTTTTTTTCTAAATTTTCAAAATTTAATCACGGGAAATCAAAATTTACCTCCAATTTTTCTGGCCAGTAATGTGTTACAACTTAGTTGTATGGTATTATTTGGGGTTATTTACAACATGCCTACACAGTGCAAAAATAAAAATCAATTCTTAAATTATTATGCCCATTGGTATGGACTGGCAACCCAAGTATTCTCGCTAGCAAGGACACTCTATAAATACTGTATTATCAATCTTTTTTTTTTTTTTTTACACCATTATTGGCCTTTGCTTGGCAAGACGTTTCTCATTTTTTTTCTTAACTGATCGTGTAAACTTTATACGAAGATTTCACGATATTTGGACATTGGAGTTGTTACACTGTCTTAATACACGTGAGCACAGACATGTCCCAACAACACTAATTTATCTCGCTCATCTTTTCTTCAACAAATGGAGACATTGTTATTTTTTCTACGAGGGTGCGCACAATTATATTTGTTTATTGCCTCTGGAAATAGCCAACGATGCAATTATTTACCGTGCAATTTTTTTTCCCCCGTTTTAAAGCAGATTGATAATTACCTGGACTAACACACAGTCTTTCAAGTTCTCCCTTTGTTCTCGAGGGTGGAGATGTTCCTTAGTTTGCAATGGCTCACCCATTACCATTTTTTTTTTTTACTCTTCTACCAAAAATTCAGACCATGACAATCTTTTTACACTGCATGTAATGAATGACTCTCTCTTCAATGATTAGGTATAAAAAAAGAAAAAATGCAACATACCCAAAAGTGAGAAAACAACAGTCCCAAGCTACATCAAGTGGAAACCTTACTTCCTATTTATGGTATGTATATATAATAAATTTTATACATATATTGATTGAAAACCATTTATACATATATAAAGACAACGCTCTTCACCCTTCACCCATTGATTGCTTGGTGGCTTTCCAGTGACAAAAAAAATTTGGGGGGGATCCACATCCTATTTTTTAATTTTTCAAAAATTCCTACATCTTGTTCTTTTTCAAGACTTTTTTTTTTTAATTTATGACCAAAGACCTTGCCGAAAAACCAACATCTGGTTATGTAAAGCCTGTAGCGTCTTCTACAACTTTAGTACATAGCAATGGCAAAAGTAGGGGCCGCAAGCTTCGTCATCGAAAAAAAGGTTGGTACGTAATGGCTCGTCGGATTCAAAAAATTAAACACTGCTACACAGGAAGGAAGTTTTGCTACGACATGCCTTTCTCTATCACTTTTTTTTTTTTCATCCTTGCTCTTTCAGTTGACTGTCAAGGTGAACTTTTTGTAAAAAAAAAAAAAAAAAAATTTTTATCTGTTTTGAGTGTCTTAAAGAAAAAAAAATTGTGATTTTACAACTTAAAATAAGTACAATGCAATGACAGAAAAAAAACATTGAACAATTGAAGGACATTCGGCATCATATAATAAAAACACCTATTAACATTCATCACAAAGTACAGAAAAACATTACGCCTCCGAGAGGTCTTGGGCCTTGAAATGGAGGCCTGAGGTCAGAACTTAAATTGATGTAGTACAATAAAAATAAAAGCAATACATTAAGAAGTTTGGGATAATTACTATGCCTCTCCCTCTGTCCCATACATATATATATAAAAAAAAGTCACCCTCAATCCCATATGGAAGCAAAAGAATTGATTTTAAAGGCAGTGATAATCAGAATTACATGCAGTACTGTGCAAATACGTTGTCCATTGGAATCCATTTTTTTTTCTCTAAAATTTGGGCAATAGGGATGACCTGCAGTTTAGACGCACATGCTTATATCGATGCCCTCAGTGTCCTTTTACGGCTGAATATCAGTCCTTAAAAGTCTGCCGCGTGTGATGAAAGTGAAGTTGGGGTTTTTTTTGTTTAGCAAATTTACAACACTGATGCGCTGACCGTGAGAGAGGAAGTCGCAAGTACCAAACAAGTCGATCCAATGCACAAAGTACAAATTCCTTTTTTTCTTTTTTTTTTTTTTCTTCAACAAAAAAAGTAGAAAAATCAAAAATACTCCCAAATGGGAAACTTGATGGCACTAAAGAGTTAACACATGTCAAAAAGTTGTCAGAATAGTTAGGGGCCAGGAACTCTCCAGACTGTACAATAATAGAGAGATCGCCAAGGCCTTGAACTGTCTTCATTCTCAGGATTGTGAAATGACACATGATTTTATTCCATGTCCTCATTTACAGGTTCGTCTTCATAATCTCTGTCCGGGTCAAAGTCGGGACTGTGGTTAGCTGTTGTTACTAGCGAGAGAGGACCTTCGTTCTCATCAGGATCCAGTGGTTCTTCTTTAACGTGTACGTGGTGCCTGCATAAAAAAAAAAGACAACTTATAAATTGAGGCAAGGTAAGAAGTTTTTACTTAATTATTAATAATTCGTTTAGCTAAAAAGTGTCTTGTAATGGATTCTTTGAGAGATTTGCTCTAGACTTAGCCATCATCCAGTCCGGTCAGTCTTCACCTCCATGGCGGGCATCCTCAGCCCAACATCATGGGTGCCGCTTGTGCTTACCAGGTGCTACACATCATGATGTTGCATGATGCCTACTGTCATGACCTCATGGAGCCTAGGAAGCAGAAAAGGCTCTCAGAATGCCAAGCCAAGAGTGCAAGATGCAGAAATAAAAACTGCTCTGGTCCAGCTGCCATGGAGGACCGAACTAGACACCTGACTAGGGCAGCACGAATAATTTGCCGCAACTTTGAAAAAGCACTCCTATCAAACTTTTTATCATCTTAATATATATCATTCATCATATTATATAACACTGTGTACTTACAATTGCTCGTTTTGTTTTTGTACCCAGTTAATTTTTCTCCTTTCCATTAGGTCTATAAGATCACATGATTAAAAACTGACTAGCTGAATCCTTCTAAGCTCTGTTGAAACAAAGTCTCATTTTCTTGCATGAGTCATCATTAGAACTACAATATTACATTGCTGCAAAGTTCCTGGCAGACCAGCTCCACCCCCTCTTCAACTCCTGACCCAGCTCCCCTGTTTCTTTCCCCTATCAGGGATTTTGTAGCGATGTAGCATTGTAGTTTTAATGACGACTCATGCAAGGAAAAGAGTTCCTGATTCTACATAGCACTTAGAAGGATTCAGCTAGTCTTTGTTTAATCATGTGAGGTCACAGACCTAAAGGAAAAGAGAAATTAAGTGAGTAGAAGGGAAAATGCGCAATTGTAAGTACACAGTGCTGTATAATATGATGACTGAAATATATTAAAAACTTTGATGTGAGTGGTTCTCTAAACACTTTTTTTTTAACTTTACCTATTTCTCCCTTTATGGATGGACCTTTATAAATTAAAAAAAATCTTAATTATTCAAATTTAAAAGGATTACCTAATTAAAAAAATGGGAAACTATTTTTAAGTGCTCTATTGGAAAGCAGCAAATTGTTAGAGGGGGTCAGGACCCTCATCAATTAGCTGAAGCATCTACAAAGAATGTCTCACTCTAGAACAACAGTCACATCAGCCCATTGCTTTCAATAGACCAGTGCAATACTTCATTTCACCTGTGGGAGTGCTGTCTAGAAATTGTACAGTTCCACTCAGGATTTCTTGCTGATCACTCCTGATTACAGAAGGACTGCCCATGATTAGGTACCCCTTCTAACAACAGGATTGTGTAAAGTATGCATAAGATGCAAGTTGGATTCGGAAAGAGAAATAAGATTGTGACATCCCATAAAAATTTAAGAAATATCTAAACCGGGCATCCGATAATTTACAATTATTTTTATATTGGAAAATATAACCAAAATGAGTGCATTAAATGACCAATCAAAAAACATTCAAAACCGTTCTATAAAAAAATAAGATTCGAACAAAAAAAAAAAAAAGTTTGCGCTCGCTGTGTTACTCATTTACTATGTTTGTAAATCACTTTGTTGTGCTAAGAGGACCAGAAGAGAGAGGGTTTCTTTCTTTTTCACTGACTATCTTTTGGTCTATGCTCATATAAAAGGAAAAAATAACAAAAAAATACTAATAAAATACATATTAACATTACCTTGACACACATAATGCAGATTAAACAAGACTTCATAAAAGTGAAAAAAAAAAAAGGGAATTCTCAGGCCACAAAGCCTCAAAGAGGCTGGGGGTAATCACTGCTTAATGTGAGTTCTGCTTTTCTAGTTAACATGCAGAAGTTGCGAGCCTACTCTCTAGAGGACGACCCCAAGTGAGGTTCTATCATTAATCAACTTCAAGCAAAACACTGCAAGGAGACACCATGATACATGCTTTAAACTCCAAATTAATGCATTTTTTTTTTTACAAACTGTCAATAAGAGAAGAAAAGCTCTGCCAGCAAACACAAACGAATCAGGCGAAAAAAGAAAAAAAAAAAGAAATAATAAAAAAAGAAAAAAGGGCTTCGCTCAACACAACAATGTGATAAGAGCGCCCGGGTCCTAACGAGAATAATAACACTGTCAGCTGTAAACAAGAAAAAACATGATCCTCGGCTCGTGGTGGGCAAAAAGAAAAAAAAGGACGCTCTCCGGAGATGAGATCTGCCAAATTCCCCATTATGGAGGAGCATATGAATAACCCACAGGGGAATAGGGCTGATCGTACATAACAGCTATGATAACAAGAAAGAAATGTTGTGCGTAAATCATATTTACAGGACTGCCTTTACAAACAGCAATTACTTTCTCACCGCTGAGTGGCTTTTGTCATGCAAAATACTCAAATGCGTAAACACCGCCTGGCCTTTGAAACGGTGAAGGGAAGTGTCATTTTACTGACATTATCTAATATTCGAGATGAGGAGCAGAAGGAAAAGCTCCTGCTCGCTCATGATACAATTGACTTTAGAATGCAGGGCCTACAAATATGTTGCGTTAATGAATTAAACTCCTACTCTCTGCTCATTGGGTTGCACGCCACCACCCACGCTTGGATATTATTTTTTTTCTAATCTCTTGCATTTTTTTTTTCTTTGAAAAAAAAAAAAAAAAAGACCTATTATAATACAAAGGATGGGGAAAAAAACATAAGGGCCATAAGTGGATTTTTTAAATATTCTGTGTCCATTGTATAATATTTTTTCCAATATCTATTACATTTATTGTATTATTTTTGATTTCTGCTACTAAATCTAACAGCTTGAAGGACTTTATTTTTTTCAGGACCATTGATGACATATCTATAGGATGGGTCATCCCGATATGATATGTGGAGTTAAAACAACCCGCACCCCCCACAATTAGCAGATTCGCCAGATGCAATATATGGAGCTGGAACCGCACCGCTCTGTACACTGTGTAGTGGCTGTTCTTGAGTGAGGCATCTCAGCTACCATTCATATCCATAGGACCTGAGCCACAGTACCCAAATACGGACACTACAAAGTAT
Organism: Dendrobates tinctorius; assembly: GCF_039654945.1. Lineage (NCBI taxonomy): Eukaryota > Metazoa > Chordata > Amphibia > Anura > Dendrobatidae > Dendrobates > Dendrobates tinctorius. The sequence continues at coordinate 4,841,825 of NW_027361695.1, read as the reverse complement.
ATGGCACTGTGGTTTTTCGGCTCTGTATACAGTGTTTATATAGCCACTACAGGACCTGCCGACAGATCATCATGGAGGTGTCATGTGTCAGACCCCCCACTTGTCAATATCAAAGTCTTGAAAAAACTATTCTAAAAAGGTACCTGAAATGACAGGCACACATTTTTACAAGTTTTGCTCTCACTGTCAATTTCTCTGAGCTATAGAATGCCATGATGTATCCCACACAGAAGAGAAGAGTCTGCTCCTCCAACTCTCTACACACAACCTAAGAAGTGGCAGCAGCACGGAGCAATGTTGCTGTGTATCCAGATTTGGGGGCGGATAAAACACTTAAACTATAGCATAGTGTATGTGCTTCCTGCTCTTTCTATACACTTCTATGAGCAGCATGTAACCTGATCCCTTAGTGAACTGAAAGTTTATCTTGTCTCCTCTTCCCTTTTGCAAATACTCAAAGTAATGTAATCCTGTAAATAATAGGTAGTACATGGCCTTTAATCAAAAGGGAAAGGAAGATAGTACTCAACATACACGTAAACCACATTTGATTGAATCGACTCATTAAAGTCAAAATTAATGTATTTGCTGCATACAAAATTTGAAATATTGATCATGAGAACCATTAAAGACACCTTTGGTCTGTGGCACATGCTGGTGGTCTTATCACTAGGATCTTCAATGACTTTGAGAATGGTAAATAGAGGTGCTCGACCATCACTCCCTTGAGAGGTGGTCACACACGTGCACTACCTCTCACTTCATACAGGCGACTTAGAAGGTCCTATTCTTGGGATCAGTGGGGATCCCAACGGTTGACCCCTTCAGCAATCTTACATTTATGTGGATGGGTGATTAATGTGCCAAGACTTTAAACACAACCTTCAATTTTATATTCTTATTTTTTCTACCCGAGCTTTAACTTTTTTCTGAGACAGTTGAGCTGTAAATATCCTGACAGAGAAGAGAATTTTTTATTTATCACATCTCAATAATCCTTTTATTTGTCCACTCTGGGAGCAGAGGAGTGTAGCTTGCGGCTGTTAAAAGGAATTGGGTTTCCGATGGCGCACACAGCATGAGGCACAACTGCTCTGCGGATACCATTGGAAGCTATGAGGATGAAAGTCCTACAAACTCCTATTAAGAAACACTCAGCAAGCCGAGTCCTGGGATGAAAAGAGCTGTGGCATTATAGCGTCGTAAAAAAAAAAAGGAATAAAAAAAACTAAAATAAAAAATGGGATGCCGTATAATTTCCGGAGCTTCACCATGGTTTCCATGCTAACAAGGTAATGCCGAGATAATGTTGGCCTTAAAAGCTTGATTGAGTCTAATTTATTGGGATGCTGAAAAATTAGACGCATCATAACTGTTTACGGCAGTTTTTAAAGAGGAGGCTGCGTGGCAGTTTAACGCCAAATGTATCTCGCCGGTGTTAAGAGAAAAAACACAAATTGCCGCCGCAATTAATCACGTTCCCTTCTCTGCAGAGCGCACAGTAACTTTAAATACGTTTCTCGACGTTATTTTCATTTACGCCGGAGTAGTTTAGCAACACATAAAAAATTGTAAAATATTTTGTTAGGCTTTTAAAGCATTGTAAATATCTCTCCTGGGGCTCCGTAATCTGAAATCATCATAATCGTTTGTGCTACAGGTTCCTGTAGGATTCTGGAATTTTCTGCGATTCCATTATAGACATTTAGAAAATAAGAGTAGGGGGATAAAAAAAAATATATAAAATGGAGAATTTAGAAATAAATGTGGTGCTTAAGAGGGTTGTGGATTTCAGACGAGTCTGTTTTTTTGTTGAGAGTAATCTGTAATCTATGGGAGAACCTGACACAAGTATTCAATTTTCCTGCAGTGCCTCCACAGGACACAAGAAATATTGCACTGTGTGTACTGAAATCAATGGCTGTCTTTGTAATGTATCGGCATACTGTTTCCTCCAAAGTAAGGTCAACTTTGTGAGTCCAAGTTTCATGGTTCGTGTACACACCACAATTTCTCGACCAGCCATGAGCCTGCTGACCTGAACTCTACAGTCGCACATATGCTAATGAGGCTGTTGAGTTTGGATATGAAGACCCAAGGCCAGTATGTACATGGAACGTGAAACTTGGATTTATGTCGCCGGCCTAAGAGAATCTTTTTATCTGTTCTTGAGTGAAGACTTCATTTGCTTTAATTTTTTTTCTGTACTGTTCATGGAGGCATTGCTGAGCTAAAGAGGGCAGAATGTCTACGAGGGTAGACAAGTCATCGTAGTATCTCAGTAGGCTGATCTGTTTCTTTGCAATACTAAGCCTTTTGGCTCAAGCCAAGGGCAACAACTCTATGTTCTCACCAAGTTTGAGAAGGTTCATTAGTTTTATCTAACCCTCCAAAACATACTGATGGGTTAATGGATATTCAGTACAATTTACTCCAATGTGTTTGGTTTCATGGAAAGTTGTGAGCCCCATTAGGCACTGGGCCATGATTATATAATATCAAGGCCGAATAGGAATGGCTTCACTCTTCTTGCCCCATAAGCTATAGCCTTTCTTTTAGCAGATCTCAATCTCTGTCAACTGAAGTTGTCACCAAGAAAATACATGTGAAAATGCAAATCGATATTGCAATCCCTTGGTCACCAATAGTTGGCTTTCTGAAACCCCTGGGCTAGGAGAAGCTGAGGTGAGTGTCAATGAATATCCATTTGCTACAGATGAAATGTGATACTGCATGGTATGAAGTGACCATGAAGACCTGTGCCAAGTTTGCCAATTTATAAGACGCACCCCAAATTTTCCACAGGAAAATGGGGGAAAAAAGTTAATGCGTCAAATGGGGGTCCGTCTTTCAGTCCTGAATTCATCTTACCCAGGGGGGATCGGCAGCACTGGTGGCAGCAGGAATCGGACGATTCATCTGGTGGTCCAACGCTGTAGGTCGATGATCTTGCTCCCTTCCCAGGCCGCTGTGGCAGTTTCAGTGCTTCGGGGGGGCTCCAGCGACATTATGTGAAAGCCTGAAGCCCCTGCAGTTTTATTGCCTTGATGCTGTGGCCTCCGGAAACATGGCCGCTGGAGGTGGCGCATGCGCAGATTGAGATCTCGTCTCCTGAGATCTCAATCTGCAAATGCGCCTCCTCCAGTGGCCATTTTCCCCAGGCACAGATTGAGATCTCGGGAGACGGGATCTCGGAGCCGTGATCTCAATCTGCACTGGTGCCACCTCTGGTGGCCATTTTTCCAGAGGCCACAGCATCGAGGCAATAGAACTGCGGGGGCTTCGGGCTTTCACATGTCGCTGGAGCCCCCCCCTGCAGTACCGAGCACCGCTAAAACTGCTGCATCAGGCTGGAATGGGAGCGAGAGCATCCCCCTGTAGCGTTGGACCACCAGAAGAATCGTCCGACTCCTGCTGCCACCAGGCTAACTGTAAGTACATTCCGACTATAAGACGCACCCCCGTTTTCCCCCAAAATTATTTGGGAAAAAGTGCATCTTATAGTTCGAAAAATACGGTACCTCCGCTATACATAGATTTCATTTCACTTCCTCATCCCATAGAGACACAAGCTAAATTTGAGTATTCCTAAATGGCTTTCCGTGTCCCATATAAACAATCGTCATACAAATGTTGGCCTTGATGACATTCGAACCTAGGACCCCGATCTTGTAAGACAACAGTGCAAACCACTAAGCGATAGTGATTGGTGACCAGCTTTCGGTTTAGGCACATGGACAAAGATTGACTTTATGAGCCAACCTCTTCAGTTGTGTTGGGATGTGGGACCCTCTGGGTGGTGAAGATTTACCAAAACCAGTGCACCCAAAATGTGAAGCAGTTTTGTACAGTTCTCAATACTCACATTGCTTGCATAGGGGAACGTCCCGGGCTACTGTCGCTACCATTACTGTTGCCATGTTCTATCACACCATTTAGTTCTTCTCTCATGGCACTGGCTAAGCTGGTCAGAGCTGGATTTCCCATGGAAGCCGTAGTGTATAGAGGTATACTGTTCTCAGCCATTGAAGCCTGTTGCAAAAGTCAAAAACATACTATTCATGCTAAGACCAAAAAATCCCCCCAAATTTCCAAAAATGTTGATATATCAACTATTTTTTCAATCACACACATTTTGCATGTAGGTCAGAATCTATACATTAAATGGGTGTTTGTGACCGATGCAATCCATCACCCACTGGGTCCTATTACACGACACAAAAATCATGTAGAATCTGTTTTTTTACCGTTGTATAGAATAGTGTGGTCTACAATGTTTTTCTATATCTTTTTTGTGTTTTGGTGGGCAGACTTTAAATAGACTCACTAGTTAGTCGGGGGCCAAAAAATGCAACTTTGAGGGCAGATTTAGCACTTATGTCAGGAGCACTGCCAGCATAAATGCCAAAAAAAGTGACGTGAACATGGGCTAACTGCAGTTTATATATAGTATTTAAAGAAACCTATTTAATAGAGTTGAACGAATCTTTCAAATTTCGATTAGGGCAGATCCGATCAATTAATGAATTGATTTTAGGCAAATTGAAAGACGGGGTAGAAAAAATAACTCTTAGTACCTGTCCTGCCGCCTCCGATCATCTGATCGGTTCTTCTATCCTTTTTCTTCCTTCCAAGTTGGGTCTTCCATTCACAAGACCCCATGTCGTCACCTGAGATACAATGTATGACACTGACATGGCTCCCAATGACGTGGGGTCTAGTCAATGGGAGACTCGGCAAGAAGAAAGAAAGAAGACAAAGAGCTCATAAGATGACCAGTGACAGCGGAACAGGTGCAAGAGACAAGGAGAGTATTTCCTTTTGCAAAACCCCAAACCATTACATTGGTGGCCGGCTACCTTTGTGCGGGATTCGTCTGTAGCAAATCGCTAAAAATTCAGACAATGATCAATCCAATTTGCCCACCTCTACTGTATACTGAACTCAATGGCAAATCCAGTGTATGTTTGTCTGAATTTTTGCTAATTTTATTTTCTTCTATTTTTTTTATCAGCCATGAAAGTATTTTTATCTTTTCCATTTTCTGCTTATTAAAATTTGTATTAATGTAATACAGTCTGAGTATTTTTTTTTTTATATATATTGTATAATGCAATCTTATAAAAAAAAAATCTAGGAAAAAAAAACAGAGATAACAGCTTGTGTTACATTTCCAAAAACAAGCAGTGTAGAATCTGCTGAGCATTCTAATTGGAATTAGTCATCGTTAAGGAAGGAATCTGATAGAATATAGGATCATTTCATTTTGCCTTTCAGCCTCATGAATGTAAATTGTGCTTGTAATCTTAATAGTATTCTACAGACAGAACAGCCTTTAAAATCATATTTCACAAGACTCGGGGGACGGTAAGCAACTAATGAACAGTATTTACAATTCTTTCCTTTCACTGTTGTCACTATTTGACTTCTAATAATTGGAGGGAAATGCCCTGGTTTTAATTTTTTTTTCCTTTTCTGCTTTATCAAAATTCCAATTGCCCATAAAAATTAGAAAATATTAGTTATCGTATTTGCTGCCTTATCTTGTGATGATTTTGTATAATTGAGCAGTAATTTATTTATGAAAAGGCTATGAAGAGAGGTAGCTAATGTATAATAAACACCAAATGTCTATAAAAATAAATACATAATGCCTGACTATAATTTAAAAAAAAAAAAGGTAAATAAATACAGAAAAGCAAACCTGACCATAATCACAAAATAACAAATAAAAAAAATTTAAAAAACTCAAGTATATACATAGAAAAAAAGCCAACATGAACATAATCGTAAAATGAAAAGAAAATATAACAAATAAAAAGTGAGAAAATGAAGTAAACATTACAATAATCAGAAAATATAAAAAATGAAAAGTGAGAAAGTAAAAAATATAAAAAGTAAACATAACAATAATGTAATAGGAAAATATAAAATATATATAATGAAAAGTATTGGGATATGCAGCAAACATAAAAAGTAAAGCACTTGAAATAAGAGAATCACAAATTATATCAATAAGCAATCAGATTTTTTTTCTATATTTTTTTTTTTAATTTTTTGCAATTTTTTTTTTGTTCTTCCCTAGACTCCCGAAACAATAGGAGGTCATGTGACACAGTATTCTTTCATTCTGCACATTAATAGCTCGGCTCGAGTAATTACACTTGTGGTATTTTTGCCTCAAGTGAAATTCTGAAATAAGAGGATGGAAATTATGATACTGCTGATAAATATTAATAAGTGAACTTTTAATTTTTTTGCCACAATATTCAAAATGCTAAGCATCTAACTAATGCTGAAGCAGACTGATATGTGCCTGCCTCCAGGGACTGCGATGCTTTATGCACTTAAACTTTTTTTTTTTTAACAGAATTAAAATTTAATATCTAATTAGAACCAGGATAATATATTTTGTAATAAGCAGAAAAGACGCCAAACGGTGACACGAAGGGAAAGCTGATACTACTCACCTGCAAAGCAGCATTGAGGGGTGTGCAGTAGGCGTGACTTGTATGAATGTTTTTAATAAGAGAAGGACTACTGCATAAATGAAAAAAAAAAAACTGTTACTAAAAATATTTTCCTTATTTTTTCTTAAATTAAACAAGAAATTAAAAATAAAATAATAATATTAAAAAAAAACTGTGAAACGAAACATACAAGCCTCAAGCCTGCATGGAGGAGGCTAATTTAGATGCAGTGCAGGTTCATTTAGTTTCAACACAATAAAGAATTATACTGGATGTAATAGAAATTACAGCCTTGACAAGTATAATTATTGTGCAAATAATACAAAATAAAAAAAACACTACGTAAAAAGCATTTGTTACCTACCAGTGTCTATCCTCTCTGTAGGCATAAAGCAGAATATTGCTCTCATTATTTAACAAGGCAACAAAAAAATAAATAAAAGAAAAAAACAAACTTTTTGCGAAAATATAGCAATAGGATTCTGTCTGGGCATTTTGTATTCTTAAATATTCAGGCAATTGACTTACTATTGCATGTGTACGTAGGCTCTGTTCACACCATGTTAGACATGTATGAAAATCTCTCGGCTTGTATTTTTTTTTTTTTTTTTAATTTGTGGAATGCTATGGGTTTTTTTTTTTACTTTTGTATTACAATGCATTTGATTAAAAAATACTACAGTAACGCATAACTGGTCATACAGGAATTTTTTTTTATATACCGCCAATCCATAAAGGTTCCAGTATGAAGCCAAAATGTATGTCCATTTTTGGTAAAAGCCACCAAAGTGAAAGCTGGAGTACTCTATTTGTACTGAACAGCCATTTTCATTTACTCAGAGTGTCAAATTCCACAGGAAGGTTGATAACTTGCTGGTTGATCGGTTGGGGTGTGACTGCTGGGACTTCCACCAATCCTGAGATCATGCCCTGTTGGAATGGAGTTGTGGCCGTATATACCTGCTTCAATCATTCATTGTCTATGGGACTTCTGGAGAAGAGCACGGAGATCACAGACGATGAATAAAGTTTGCATGTATGGCCATCCCACCAAGAGGGCATATCACGGGTGCAATCTTTAGATTGACGAGAGTCCCAGTGGTCAGATTCCCACTGAAAACTTTCATTGTGGGGAATAACCTTATCAGGGCACTGTCTGATGGTCGTATAAATCATAACAACATCAGAACGTAGTGCATGGACTAGCCGGTGGCTCTCCCTACCCAACCATGACAGCTTCATGTTTTTATATACAGATATCAAGCTCTGAGTTCCTATCTCATTCCAATTTATGAAGCAGTCTGACTTAAGTCAATGGGATCCATCAGAATCAGCCACACAAGAGATTTGTCATTTCCATCTGTTAATGTTAAGTAATAACATCAGGGTGAACAGAGCCTAAATACTAGAGTAGAGCAAAAAGATTCTCAGGATCCTACATCGGAGGCCACATTGGTAGCCTTTGGTTGCTGGAACATAGACCTGCCATCTTTACCAATGAGTAATCCCAGCGCAATGTCATGCAGTCATGGGCGCCTACTAATCGGAAGGTGCCGGTAGACACAGACTTGTGAGGCAGCCCCTGGAATAGGGTCCTGTAAATCTTTCAGCTCAACTCTACTAAATACCTTCAGTTGATCACTATCATCATAAATATGATATAGTACATTTTTTATGTCGTTACTTAAGTAGGCCATCCTCGAAGGGTGTAAGTACAAAAGAGGTGACCTTTGCCATTCTTTTAGGCTTCATACACTATGAAGTTCATAGTACTAAACTTAATATTATCAAGGCTGGGTGATACCACTCATTTACGTAATGCCCATCATTGGCAGGTATGTCACCCAGCTGAATATGGTGTCTATGCCGAAATAGAAATGTCAATAATTACAGATTCAAATAAGAGTAGAGTTTTCATAACCTGACAGAATGGTCTTAACGACAAGTATTAGTTCTCAGTTGAGAAGAATTCATTGTTATTTATACAGGTAACTTCCTTGCCTCCAGAAAGACGAACCTACTGCTGTGTTCTACAATAATCTCATATTGAAAGACACAGTGGGAGGGACACTCCGATTTGTGACAGAAGTGCACATTTTTAACAGATTCACCATTACAAAATGTTATACATTCTGTCAAGCCAGGAAAATATTGAATAAACACCATTTTCCCAAACACATATAGAATTTATCCTACAAAAATCTAGTAAAGTACATAGAAACAAACATATAACGCCGCAAAATGCATACAATAAAGGCAGCCACCAATGGATGGTGAACCAAAATTTGAGAGCAGAATAACTTTAAAAAAACAGCTTTATGTTATTAAGGAAAGGATAAGTTCACACTGTATTTGGGCTCACATTTGAACGGTACTATCGAACATTATGCCCAAGTAATCTGACACTGTAGGCCATTAGGGTTGGATACTTCCACCAATTACTTAACTCGAGTTGACTTGACGTCCAATTGACTCTACATCCAGTCAAGCTTTGGTGACAACATTCTTGAGAGAGCAATGGTTCTCTAAATAGTATCCATGAGGAAAAGATAAAGTTTTCTTCCTTTTGGAGGAGAGCTAATTTGTATACATTTTTGTCATGGGGCATTACCTGTAAGAGGCAATATTTTGGTCTGGATCTCTGTAACGAGAACAAGAGCTGTGTCAAAGGCTTCCAACCCGGTCAACCAGTATCTGGCTCTGTGCCGACATGGGGTAAGTCCTCCAAAACAACTCTACTGATGGGTTTTTTGCTTTGCTAGTATCCTTTGGCAAGTCTTGATAAATGGTCAGACATTGACTTATAGGGGAGCTACATCCAATGGATGGCATAAATTTTTTACTGATGAATGACTATACTTTAAATTCACCATTGTAAATTGGGACACATGTAAGCCAAAATAGTGTCATTTTGGCATATATTTGCCCCCCCCCCCAAAAAAAGCGTACCTCAGATGTTCAACCTGAATGTATAGCCCAAACGTGGTGTGAAGAGAACCTAACAGAGATGGCCGGTCCCATCAAAGAGCCATCAAATGATTTCCATTCTTAACACAGTTCATATTCCATCTGCCTTTATTGTGTGCATGTGTAGGTAACACTTAACATGGATAATACAAGGTGTAAACTTGTAATTTGAGGGCACTGTACAAAGTTCCTTGGGGGTGGAGCTGGCTGAATGAAAATGTTGGCAATACAAACATGCAAAGAAAAGCGGCTAAGAAAAGCAGGGCAAAATTAAACAAAAAAAAAAATAAAAAATCAAGCAAGTTAAGGCTCTTACTGTGCAACAAGCTCGTCAAAGTGTTCATCAGGGCAGTATTTTCGAGGACGGCCTCTCTGAATATGGCGGCCACGTTTAAACTCTTCATCATCAACAGTCCAAACGGACCCATACTCATCCTCTACTCTGATAAAGCACTTATGGAGAGAAAGATTGGTGCGAATGGCACCCTAGGACCAAAGTAGTGGCCAAAAGTAGGGAAAAAAAGGGGGAACAGAGAGAACCAAAAGCAAAAAGATGCAGAGAAATATGATGGAGGAGTTGGAATGAAGAGGCAGCACAATGAATAGAGGGGAAAGGAAAAAACATAACAATGCGTAAGCAAATGATCGGTGAGTGTTAATAGGCACTGGCACTCAAAAGCACCAAGTGATGATATAGCATACACCAAAAGCAAGCAGGGCAGGGGTTCAGTGGGTATACAAAATGGCAGGGATTATGTATAGTACTTCCTTCTGAGGAAGGTGAAACATTGCGAGTGCACCTCTGTTGTTCCATCACCAAATGAAACCACAGGTACCATAACAAACTACACTAAGAAGTTCAAAGGATGGTGGACGTACCCACTGATCTTTTGTGGCCTTCTTTTTTGGAATTCTAGTTCATCCACTGTCCATACTGCCCCTTTTACGTTTTCTACTCGCACAAAACACTTGTGTAGACTAAGATTATGGCGCACTGCATTCTGCAGCAGGGACAGGAGAAAAAACATTTAGAGGTGAGTGCTCATCATCAACAAGAATCATCATCTTCACTTTTTTTTTTTTTTTTGTAAAGGACGCTATCGTGAGAAAATCACCTAATGGTCAAATCATGTTTTTGTGTTACATTTAAAAAATGTTGAATTTATTTTTTCTCCCTATCACAATCCGTTAAAAAAAATTGATCTCTTGTAACTTTTACACTGGCCACTGGGGCTTTTTTTTCTTTTTTAAATTCTAACTTAGTTTTGTTTCAGGAAACAACACATGTACATAGCCACAATAGGTATATCCTGACTTTACCTTCTGTGTTGAAGTATCTAATGAGCAAAGGTGAAGGAAGGAGGGTCAGCTGTGACAGCACCTATTGTGATTGGTGAATCTTGTGTTATTAGCTGCATCAATTGGTGTTATCGGTCATTGTAAACCTGCCTTTGCCAATAAGAAAACTACTGTAAACTCTTTCCTGAAAGGACAGGAAGTACGAGTCTAAAATAGCCCCAGTGACCAGTGGGAAAATTACAAGATTCCAAACTTTGTTCTATATTTTAACTAAGATTGAGATAGGAAAATAAAAAAAAATTGGCATTGTTTTTTTAAACATACATGCAACACAAAAGCATGACTTAAACAATAGGTCATTTTCTGAATATAAAGGCAAATCTCAACAAGTATCCTCCTTATAAGGGGCTATATGGATAAGCAAATTCTCTCCTCTACACAGTTACACATACTCAGGAATTTCTAAAAAAAAACAAAAAAAAAAAACAACCCACTATTTTCTTGTGGAAGTACCCTGAGACAACTTTTCTATGAACCAATAATTAGGCTATCTTGGGTCATTATCACTAGATGATCTAGTTGGTGAAAGGCTCTGGAACTGGGTCCACCACTAGAAGAATAGACTACAAAACCTTTAAAGGATATGGGCACACAGAATTTTCCGAGGAATTAAAAAATGGTGAGTTTTTCAAGCAGAAATGGCTTCGCCCAATAATCTTTGTTCTTTGAGAGTGTTTTTACAGGTTTTTCACTTTCTGAAGTGTTTTTGAAAAGTTTTTGAAGCGCGCAGTGTCTTGTTTGGAGAAGATTCCTTCCGGAGCCACTTCAAAGAAGTGACATGAACCTGAACCAGAAAAACACTCAAAACACTAAAAATATGAACAGCAAAATGGTTTTACAATAGAAATGAATAGGAAAAGATCTGCTGCAATAAAAAAAACTCTTAAAAAAAAAAAACTGTGTGCTCATAGTATTAAAAGAACATAAGGCTACAGAGAAGTTCACGTGCCATAGCCACGTGGCTCCTCAAAGAGAATTCCACAAATGGTGGAGCTGTCCTTTGAAGAATCATTTGTTGCTGGACTTTGGAAGCCAATAATGGGGATACCAATGCAGATATGGCAATTTTAATTTGTTAAGATCTCGAAAAATTGTGTAGACTAGATTTGTGGACAAATAACTTTCCACAAAGGCAATAAAATATAGGCCCTCAGTATTTCTCAGCCCTTTCAACATATATCATTACAAAACAATTCTTTACTTACCATTTTAGAAATTCAATGGGTTTTTCAGGAGTAAAACATTGAATGTCTTACTTTTAGAGCAGACCATCAATGTTTAATCAGTGGAGGTCTAGACAGCCAGCCATACACATGAGATAGCTCCCACTTGAACACTGCTTCGACCGATCATTTGGCCAACAGCCATATCAGCCAATGAGAACTCCTGTGTTCTGGATGAGAACACCGCCAACCGATAGGTCAGCCGGAAGCTTATCTTTGCGAGAACATTGCCATCGACAGTCCAAAATCAGACATGTCTGATCGACATCTCTCCTAACCATCAGTAGGCTGGTACCTCCATGCACATTAGACCATTGGCTGGACACGTAGATTTTGGCAGGTTAGGAGGACATTATTTTAATTTGTATGGGGATCTTAACCCACCACAATCTTCAGGGGAGAATCTATGGTCTCTTTAATTGATTACAAAGGAATGGTGGCTGTATCTTTTACTACAACTAGGTCATATTTACTTGAATGGACCCATTTGTTGATGATCAGTAGAGGCTCAAGGGATCTCACACAGATGACCTTACTGGCCTACTCCTGGGTGAAACTTTAACACTTAAAACCTATTTTTCTTACGTCAAGCATAAAACAATATTTATGAATCTGCAACCAATCAGTTTACCAGTAACTATTATGGGCAGTCATCTGATAAAGTAGCAAGGACGTCAGCTTTCTTATGAAATTTTAGCTCTTTACTCAGCTCTTCTAAGTGCAAGTACACAACTATGCATGATGTAATGAGTATGTATCTACATGATATATATATATTTTTAATTGTTGGTCATTTTGAGCACAGCCATTATTTCAATATATAGCTGTATTTTTGTTGCTGCTCATAAAAGACTATTTTTGAGTCTGTTGATGGTTGTAGGATTCTCAGTAAAATAAAGAGCTAATACTTCGTAAAAATGTTGACATTCTTGCTTCCTTTTGAAAGTTTACTGGGTGGGGAAGCAGTGACCCATTGGGATCAATTTAAAGGGAACCTTTCATGAGGATTTTATACCTCAAACTCATGGTATATCTGTACAGGCGCTGTTATGCTTTTTAAGTCCATACCTTGATTGTAGAAATTAGTTTTGCCGTTTGAGAAATCCAGTGATGAAATCATAAGCAAAGGGGCTGCAAGTGCTTCGGGGTGGAACATTGCAATTGCAGCTCTTCTGCCCTCCTTTCCTATTCCTGTGTCATCACTTGTGTCCTGTGTGTAACTGACAAGCAACTCTGGTTTCAATCACCTGCCTCCCATGCCATGTCAGTCAGACACAGGAGGTAGATGGTGGGTGGGAAATCTAGAGGGAGGGAAGGAAACTGCAAGTGCAATCCCCCCAAAAAAAAAAATCACTTGCAGCTCATTTGCATATGATTTCAATGCTGGATTTCTCAGAAATGGCCAACCGATTTCTCTAATCTAATCAAGGTATAGATTTTGCTTTGGCAAAACTAATGTGTATTTAGTCCTGCCAATAAAGCTTCTTTGAATTTGATTTAATCAGCATGAAAGCATATGTATATACATGCCATAAGCGTGAGGGAATAAAATCACTTTTACTGGTTTATGCATACGAGTGTGGTGGTGTGAGCTGTTCCAACCATTTCCAAGTCCAGTATCTTCATCATGTCCATGGTTTCCATTATTCCTATTAGTTGCATTTTCACAAATAATTGTTATGTAGGTTTAGTACATTTTTATTGGGGGCTACAAATCTGTTCAAGTTTGTTAGAGAAATACTACTTTAAAAGACCTCTCACTAGGCTTGGTGAGATACAAGCTACAAAAATGGTGTATGGATCCGTTTGAGATGGCAAGCTGTCAATTATGACTGGTAGAAAAGATCTTACACAGCAAGAGTTACTCCATCTTTTATATATCTTCCAACATGTCATTAAGACTAATGGCCTCAACATAAATCTAAAAAAAACTATCATCTCAAATTTTGGAAATAATATTGAATGTATAGCATCTCACCTCTCAATTTCAGGAAGAAGAGGTAGCAACTTGGGCAAGTTTTGGATCACCCCTGCTTTAGGAAGCATCTTGATTGAGCAAAAACATCTTCTACTAGAACGGTGGACCAGAACAGGTTTTCTGAGACCAATGCTACATCTTTAGTTATGTTCACCCAGATTATTGGATCTTTAGGAGATCACGGAATGGGATCCACGCCAATGGTTGACTGAAGGATGCATGGCACTCAATGGAGCCCCCTTGTAGATAAGGAAATCCAAGGGGCATGGCAGCTGGAATAGCACTAGAGGCTCCTTCACCTTTTGTAGATCATCATCCACAGTCGTTAATCAAGGCCATCATGACTTAATGACTTGTAAAAATTTACGTAAAAGAAGAGCTACTCTCTTGGCTCTCCCATGCATAAAATAAAGCATAACACCATAAACTACATTAAAAATGCTATAAAAAGTCAACTTTTTCTTCTACACTCATTTAGGGATATAGACCCTTCCACAAATCCAAACACCATTTTAACTCTTCATACAAGCCGATTCTTACCTTCCACGTCGCTGCATTGCGTCGGAAGTAAGCAAACATTCGTGTGAACCAATTGTAGATTTCATTTAGTGTTAGTTGCTTCTCTGGTGATTCAAGGATTGCCTAAATAGATTATAATAAGAAACATAACAAATCTAAATTAGAAAATAAAATAATCTACATTTTAATAATTTTTGAGGTTTAACAAAAAAATATATATTATAGAAAATACAAAAAAAATTTAAATTTGCCAGTTTGGCAAAAACAGTCACATCTATAAATCAAGTCCAGATGTTTCAAAAAATGCATCATTTGGCACAAGGAAAAAAAATATAAACTAGATTTCACAAAGCGATCCGAGATTAATACCTCTATTTAACAGTTCAATGACAACATTGAAAATGGAATTATCTAATTGTTTTGAGTTTTTATTTCTGTTTCCTGGTAGAAATATTAATTTATCAGTCATTCACAAAGCAGGATCAAAGCAAAATGCAAAACATTTCACCAGCTGATTACAGCTCAGTAATTATTTAGAGCTCAGATTAATTCTAGGGATCAGAGATTACGGTAGTTTGTGATAATTGACTTGCCATCTTTAAACAGCCTCATTTTCACTGTTGTGTGAAATGAATTTTCTAATAATCACATTGCATTGTAATACTTAATCAAAAGCAATTACGTTAGATATTGCTGTTTTCAAAACTCTTGTGCAAAAAAAAGAAAAAAAAAAGAATAAGGTTTTTGGATTCAGACAAATATTGAAGTTTTACATACAGTGCCTACAAGTAGTATTCAACCCCCTGCAGATTTAGCAGGTTTACACATTCGGAATTAACTTGACATTGTGACATTTGGACTGTAGATCAGCATGGAAGTGTGAAATGCACTGCAGCAAAAAAGAATGTTATTTCTTTGTTTAATTTTTTTTTAAATTGTGAAAAGTTTATTCAGAGGGTCATTTATTATTCAACCCCTCAAACCACCAGAATTCTGTTTGGTTCCCCTAAAGTATTAAGAAGTATTTCAGGCACAAAGAACAATGAGCTTCACATGTTTGGATTAATTATCTCTTTTTCCAGCCTTTTCTGACTATTTAAGACCCTCCCCAAACTTGTGAACAGCACTCATACATGGTCAACATGGGAAAGACAAAGGAGCATTCCAAGGCCATCTGAGACAAGATCGTGGAGGGTCACAAGGCTGGCTAGGGGTACAAAACCCTTTCCAAGGAGTTGGGCCTACCTGTCTCCACTGTTGGGAGCATCATCCGGAAGTGGAAGGCTTATGGAACTACTGTTAGCCTTCCACGGCCTGGACAGCCTTTGAAAGTTTCCTCCCGTGCCGAAGCCAGGCTTGTCCGAAGAGTCAAGGCTAACCCAAGGACAACAAGGAAGGAGCGCCGGGAAGATCTCATGGCAGTGGGGACATTGGTTTCAGTCAATACCATAAGTAACGTACTCCACCGCAATGGTCTCCGTTCCAGACGAGCCCGTAAGGTACCTTTACTTTCAAAGCGTCATGTCAAGGCTCGTCTACAGTTTGCTCATGATCACTTGGAGGACTCTGAGACAGACTGGTTCAAGGTTCTCTGGTCTGATGAGACCAAGATCGAGATCTTTGGTGCCAACCACACACGTGACGTTTGGAGACTGGATGGCACTGCATATGACCCCAAGAATACCATCCCTACAGTCAAGCATGGTGGTGGCAGCATCATGCTTTGGGGCGGTTTCTCAGCCAAGGGGCCTAGCCATCTGGTCCGCATCCATGGGAAGATGGATAGCATGGCCTACCTGGAGATTTTGGCCAAGAACCTCCGCTCCTCCATCAAGGATCTTAAGATGGGTCATCATTTCATCTTCCAACAAGACAACGACCCAAAGCACACAGCCAAGAAAACCAAGGCCTGGTTCAAGAGGCAAAAAATCAAGGTGTTGGAGTGGCCTAGTCAGTCTCCTGACCTTAACCCAATTGAAAACTTGTGGAAGGAGCTCAAGATTAAAGTCCACATGAGACACCCAAAGAACCTAGATAACTTGGAGAAGATCTGCATGGAGGAGTGGGCCAAGATAACTCCAGAGACCTGTGCCGGCCTGATCAGGTCTTATAAAAGACGATTACTAGCTGTAATTGCAAACAAGGGTTATTCCACAAAATATTAAACCTAGGGGTTGAATAATAATTGACCCACACTTTTATGTTTCAAATTTATTAAAATTTAACTGAGCAACATAACTTTTTGGTTTGTAAGATTTATGCATCTGTTAATAAATCCTGCTCTTGTGTGAAGTTTGAAGGCTCTAACTTATTTGCATCTTATCAAACCTGCTAAATCTGCAGGGGGTTGAATACTACTTGTAGGCACGGTAGCTATTTTAAATATACAGGTGGGCGTGAATACTTTTGAAATTTTAAAACTGGGCGGTGTAATGGAACAAACTAAGGTATTGTAACTTAAGAACGTTGGCAACGTATGGTAAGTAGTAAGGAAGAGTCAGATGGCCATATAACTCGAATGGGGATCGCAGCGTACTGTTTGGATTGCCTGGCTGTTCTTCTGACCCGAGCGTGACAACATGTATTTCTATGCAGCTGTCACACTTGGGTTGGGAGAGCCACCAGCCAGTCTGAGCACTGCGTTGCAATCCCCGTCCGAATTATACGGCCGTCTGACTCATTCCTTAGAGTTGGGCAAAAGATTAGCAGGACCTTTGTCCATCCGCCACACCGGTAGGTCGCTACCAGCAGATCAGAGCCCTGCCATCTTTCTCCTACTGGCCAGTATCTCTAGCTCCTCTTTGAATTAGCAGGTCAAATGCAATGTCATTGTTGTGGCATGATACATGTATAAAGTCACACCGGGTGTACTAATTTGAAGAGGAGCCAGAGATGTCAACAGGGATGGAAGAGGTTCACAAAAAACAATGTTATCACTGAACCAGAGTCCTTTGCTAGTGATACTAAAATTGAGCAAATTGAGTCAGTCTCTGGGTTCAAAAGAAGATAGGAGGTTCTAAAGAAACACTTCATATGGCCTCCAAGGGTCAAGTAAGACTTCACGATACTTACAAATAATATGAAATTTCAATAATGATTAAAAAAAGACTAAATTGAAGGAATCAAACCAAATGGCAAGCCATACAGAAGATGATAGATGGTGTTTCTTCTTTGTTTGGGACATTTTAGATGTTTTCCAATAGGGATAGCAAATTGCGCAATTGATTAGTGTCCACGTTTGACCCATATTGGAGCATTATAACTAATGACCAATTATGTCACTTCAGCTGATGATGGGAAGACTGTACACAGAGGCTTTTATCCTAAGTCATATTACTAGACTCGGTAAAGGGTTGATTGTGACTTGTAGGATCGCTACTACCAACAGGTGGCGCTATAGAGTTCAAGTCCTCTTCCTCTCTGAAGAGGCAATTTGCATAGAGGTACCAGTCACCTATCATGGTTAAGATGTCATGGCTCACTAGAGTTAAGGAAAAGTGGCTAATTACATGTGAGGTCCCCATGGGTTTGGGTGTCACACCTAGCCTGACACTAGGCGCCATAGCCTGCGGGATCCAGTGAGTTGAGTATGCCGGCTCTATGGTTATCAAGCCTTGGATGAAGAGAACAGGAAACCCATTGTGAATTTAACGATAACCACTTTGTGCCCACCATGGCCAGTGCTTACCTACCTTTGTTTTTCAGCACTTGATGTCATCTGTTAGATCTTACCTATGCAATATATTGTGTTTTTACAGCCACGACGACACCGGCACTTACCTGCCTAATTAAAGATGCGTATGTGAAGGGTGGCCTGACTTCTGCATTTTTGTAAAATTCTTGGTTCTGTGCAATGTCTGCCATTAAATAGAAAAAAAAATAAATTACACAAAACGGTTTTAAAAGATGCAATAAAGAAGAAGCGGAAATTGTTCAATTCTGCTTGGGTAATATGCCAACAATTTCAAAAATAATAGTAAAAATATACTGTACTCTGTAACTTAGCAGTAAAAGAAAAGGTTTACTCACCAGAAGAGATGGGGACATTGTATTTGTCAGAGTACCGCCTCCGTATGGGTCCTACATTGTGAATGCTGGTGGTAGTGATAACAGATGGTCCCTGGGTTAAAGGAGTGAGTGGTGTCGTTGGTGTGGTGGGGGTATGAGGTAAGCTTTGTGGGGAAGGTTCTGATGCAGTCTTTGAAAGGGTGACACTGGATACCAGGTTCAGCTGTAAATACAAAACAATAAAAAGTAATGAGCAACTAGATCTCTGCCCCTTCGTGACCGGGCCAATTTTTTAAATTCTGACCAATATCACTTTATGTGGTCATAACTCTGGAATGCTTCAACAAATCCCAGTGATTTTGATACTGTTTTTTCGCTGCACATTATAATTTATGATAATAGTAAATTTAGATTGATATGTTTTGTGTTTATTTATAAAAGTATCAGAAACTTGACAAAAATGTAAAAAAAATTGCAGTTTTCAAACTTTGAATGACTATCCCTTTAATCCAGATAGTCATACCACAGAAAAACATGAATAAACCACATTACCCACATGTCGGCTTTACATCAGCACAATTTTTTAAACTGTAATTTATTTTGTTAGCCTTTTAGGAGGTTTAAAAATGTAGCAGCAATTTTTCATTTTTTCAAGGAAATTTACAAAATTTATTTTTTTGAGGGACCTATCCAGGTTTGAAGTGACTTTAGGGGTGCTATATATTGGAAAACCCCAAACGTGATACCATTTTAAAAACAGCACCCCCTGACATATTGAAAACCGCTGTAAGGTAGTTTATTAACCCTTCAGGTGATTTTTAGGAATTAATGCAAAGTGGTATAGCCGGAATGAAAAAGTGTTTGTTTACCACCTAAATGTCGCTAACTTCTGAACTGACCGCTATAGCCGGGAGACTCTAAGGCCGCTATTTGGCCATGAACAGCTATGGCAAACATCAGGACCACACAATCATCATCTCGGTGTGTCAATTAGATTAAAGTGCAAGCCCCCACAATCTTTTAACCATTTATTTGATGTAGTCACTTTTGACAGCAGCAACTAAGGGGTTAAACAGATATGGACGGTGTCAACACCGATAATTTGTGATACGGCAAGTTGTCAGATATAGTGGACAGCCGAAAACTGCTGGATTGTCACCTTTATGGGGATGATATTCTCTTATATCTCAGGTCAGTATATATACGTATTGCGGTCTTGAAGAGGTTTAAACGAGTCAAACCAACAACTGAAATTGGATCCAATCCAGAGTAGAAGCTTTCAACGATCAGACATCATGAATGTAAGGGAACCATCTCAACATGAGAACAAAGCTCTCCCACTTTATAATAGTATTAGTAAGTGGTTGTTAGCCAACCTGCCCTCTCTTACAAAAGGTGACTGGAGCTAGAAGGTACATACTGGCATAAAGTAGATAGTTATCTTAAACCAGCCAAGCTAAACAAGAATAGAAGCATTCGATCATCAATGAGAACATGAATGAAAGGGAACCATCTCAACATCAACCTCTCATATGCAACAGTAGTAAATAGTGGTTTATCAAAAGGTCCTCTCCTATAAAAGCTAGCTGGAACTGCAGTATACATACTGGTGTAATATACGCAATGGCATAAAGTAATAAACAACTAGTCATCTTAAACAAGGCAAGCCAACAATACAAGTTGGTTCTAAACAAGAGTAGAACCAACTTTTCATAGTCGAGGAGACCATGAATGGAACGGAACCATCTTAACATGAGGCACTTCTGCTCAATAGTATTAAATAGTTGTTGGTCACCTTTCCTACAAAAGGTGGCTGGAACTGTAATGTAAATAATGGTGTAATGTTTGTCATAGCATAAAGTACAGGAACAATTAGTTATGTTAAACCAGGAAAACCAAGAATACAAGTTGGATCTAAACAAGAGTACAAGCTTTCTATGATCAGCGAGACTATGCATGAAATGGAACTCTCTCAAAACGAGGCTTTTCCACTCTATAATAGTTAGTAGTTGTTGGTCAAGCTGTCCTCTGCTACAAAAGGTGTCTGGCATTAGAAGGTACGAGAGCAATGATTTGGTTATTCTTCTGCTCTCGATGTCCTTTGATGTGGAACACAGAGTGATGTATAACACCACAAGGAGACGGTACAGGCATTGTTATTTTCATCTCTATGCATTAGATAGACATATTCCATAAGCAAGTTTGGAATCTCTTTCGGAAAACATTCAAGAAATGGCATCAACAATACATTGAGCGTCTGGCCGAAGAGGTTTACCACCCACCCAAGTTAATTACGATCCACCAATAGATCATTATGACACTCGGAAATGTAAAGCATGACTACACCATGTTAACTACGGTGAAAACTTTAAACAAACTGCCACCGTCTATACAATGCCTTGTACCCCATGTGAAATTTAAATATACACTTTCATCTGTTGATTTAATAGAACGTCAACCCAATGTTTAAGTTTCGGAGGAAATGTGTAAACTCTACTTTCCTAAATAGCAAGCGGCTATGGGATTGAAATCTCGAATTGGCACGTGTACATTCAGAGCTGCACTTTACATTAAGCAGAACTCTAATATTGGTTTAACAAAGTTCATTTACATTTTTCAATTTTTGAGACGGCAAACCTATTTTTGAGGGCTATCCAGACCACATAAATCAAACACCACATTCAAGACGGTGTAAAATTCGGCAATCAGTCAGTCTTATTACTATGTCAGGCATTTATTTCTTTTTTTTTCAACATAAATTAGGTATAAGTAGAATATATATATATATATATAAAAAAAAAAAAGCCCATAACTGTATTACTGCCATTAAACATAATTTGCCAGTCTAACGGTGGAATAGTATAACGGGTGCCAAAAAATATGAAGTCATGTTAAGGAAAGGTACAATATATGGAATTAATCAAGAGAACCTTGGTGTTTCATTAATTGATTCTAAAAAATGGTACCTTATCAGAGGATAATTCCAAAATCAATTTCGTAAAGGAGACAGGACTATCGGGATCAGGGGATGGGGGTGTCACTACCATCCACAATAAGGAAATTATGTGCTAGAATTTCTTTATTTCTTTCATTCTTTGATTAAAAACAATGAACTCATTTAAGAGGAATTTTACCCAGACAGATTCCGAACTGCAGCTCTTCCCCACACATGACCTTAAGAGTTTATCAATATACCTCAACTCGCATTACAAGTCAGTCCTCTGTGTGATACGAGCTGTGATTTTATGATAATCCCCAGAGAACAGACAACTAATACAGCCTTTTAACAGTTTATTATGGAAATGTGTCATTTTTCCTGTCTTAAATAGGATACAGATGTTGATTTTCAACAAGCCGAACAAAGACGCACGTGCGCTTGGTAGAAGTCCATTAAGTCTGTATCCATCGCGGGGTGGTGTCCTTTTGTGGTTTTTGTTAGTTTGGGCTTTTTATGTGTTTGTATTAAGTTTGAATCCTTGCTAACAGTTCTGTAAGTTAAGTCCCCATTTCTTAAGCCGATTGTCAGCTTTCGACAACTTTTTTTTTTTTTTTTTTTTTTTTTTTTTAGAGATGAGCAAATCGATTCAATACAAATCAAATTTCACAAAAATACAAATTTGTCAAAGTTTGTAATTCGACTTACTCAAAATCCAGTAAAATGGCAACTAGCCGTATTCCACTTTACTGGATACTTATTAGGGCTATGTAGGGGGTTAAAAAAATATACTCATCTCACCCCTCACCTGTCCCACAGATCCTTGTCCGTTCCTCTATTGGCTCCCACCGTCTGTGGTGGTCATTTCAGTCTTCACTCTTCGGCATATCTGCCACCAATGAGAGCATTGTCTTAACCAAAGAGCACACCAGAGTGGGGGACCTGATGGGGAGCTGTGACTATGTGCCAGGTGAGGGGCAAGGTTTTTTTAATCTTTTAACCGAAAATGGGGTCCATTTGATTCACGGACATAAATTCAAAAAACATACCAGAAAAAGAAACAGCCTTACCAACACTAAGTCATATTACAAATGCTCTTACCAGGATGCAACAGACCCCCCATAATTAAGGTGGGGGCAGCACAGGTGCAAAATATTGATGAAAACAGCCACTCGCACACCTACCAATTCATGGAGGGGTTGGCTGCCTAGTAAAAAAAAATGCACACAAATGAGGCTTGTGTAGGACGCCAGTCACACAGGTACATGGGATGCACAGTGTCTGCTTTCTAGCCTTTTAATAATGCCCATAATATTAGATCAGGTGGGATCTGCTCGGCACTCTGAGTGCACCCTACAAAGACAGATGCCTCAGTTCACACAACCAACTGATTTGGTGTTTGCAAGGCCGTTTCTTTTTCTGGTATGTTTTCCACATTTAATTCACATAAAATTAATTTGATGCAAATCAAATTGTCGGGCGGAACTTGAATTTCAGTAGATTCGCTCATGCTTACCGTTTAAGGATTTTTTTAGGGAAAGTTCTGGATCTGCTTAAAGAGATCAGCTGGGTATGGAGTCATATTGGTAAGGCTGGGTGGGAAACATTCAAATTAGATCTATCAATACAAAAGAAACCATCTTGCAAGCACTACCTCAAGAGGTAGTAACCCAATAAGTCAATATGTGACAATTTGCCAAGCCTTGCAACATGACCAGCAATAAATGCCAAGCCAGAAACTCATCTGTGAAGAGAGAGTTTTGTGGTGTTTTCCCCTTATCATTGTAGAGCTCCTTGGTGTTACTTGGGAAATAGGTCTTTTGCAGAATGGTAAGCTGATCACAGTGTGTCCACCAATGATCTGATGTAATCTGTGGAAGAACTTGACAGCAGGTGTCCACTTCTTTCACAGGACAAATGAAGTATTACACAGTTCCAATTGAAATCAATTATCTTTGTGTGTAACATATGGAGAGTCTCCAGAACAAAGAGACTGATACTTTTGATGCTCAACAGACCCCCACTGACTTATATTGTAGTCCACCAAGTTTTTGGATGCTGAGAAAAAAAAACTTACTCCAAGGCTATGGATTTGGTTGCCATTTTCACCCCTGTAACCCATTTGGACTGGGGTGTAACTACATGGCGTATTAAGGTTGCACCAAGACCCTGAGTGAGCCCAAAAGGCCAGCGGCCTACGACAGAAGACCTGCATTATAAATTACTTGTCTTAGTTTTGGGCTTGTCACACATTTAGTGGAACCTTCAAGATATCCCAAAAAAGGAAACATCTAAGGCTGGCCATACATATTAGATGACTGTTGGCCAAATTATCCATCGAATGATGGTTCGGCTGATAGCCATCATGACAGTTTCTCCCATACACTGGAGCACTTGCGCGGCCAAAAATTGCTGTGTTGTCAATAAGAAAGCCTCCCATGAACAGGGTGGCTGTCTAATTATCTTTGAGAGAAAAATGCAATCGGCAGTCTGAAATCGGACATGTGCGATCAACATATCTTCCGACCATTCATCCGATGCCACCATACACTTTAGACCATTAGCATTGGTAGGTTCATCCGACATTTGTCTAATAATGTGTACGGGGGCCGTAAAGGATCATCATCTGCTATCAAATCAGGATAAATAGGTTTCACTTGAGTTAAAGAGGTGATTTAAAAAAAGGAAGCAGGAGATACGGAAGTGGATGGAGAATGAAGCAAAAAAAGGGTGCCTTAACAGACTTTGACAAATGACACCGATTCACACCCACCGCCGCCTAGACAAGACGGGGTAAGCAGACAATCTTGGCTAATAACCAGATGAAAGAAATTGTATTGTAAGAACTCTAATTAGGAGATGCTTATGGAGGCGAACTGAAGATTAAATACTGCATATGACCCCGACGTCAGGGAGAAGAGGATGCAGAGTGTTTCTGGATTATTTGGTCGAAACAGTGATCGTATTTTAAAAGGAGGGAGGCAGCAATATTTGGAATAATAGCTATGAGGTAAAGTAATTAACAGACGGATCCTGGAGGAAGACTGTGGCTTTACTGCAGCTGAGGCTGTTCCAAAACAAAGTGCCAAATCTCAACAGCAAAGCAGCAGTCGAGTGGAAAATGTCTGCCTGACCTCTGCTCCCGCTATTAATTTGCAGGAAAACTAATGACACATATACATATTCCCACAAAATTGTTCTAATTGCTAATTTGCCAAAGGAGCCCAGTTTCCAAATTAAACATGACTGCAATCTGTGAGGAAGGAGAGAACAAAAAGCAGGAGCTGGGAGCGCGGGGCGTTTCATCTCTCACATCTATTTGTAGGCTTAACCGAGGATTTGATGAAATGCTGACCTTGTCAATTGCCATTGAAGTGTTTTATACATATTTTTTTATATATTTTTAGATAGTGAAATTTGATGAGCAGAAAGTTCCTGTGGTTTTATAGATAGGATGTAAGGCAGAGTCGTACGAAATGATCATCCAGTGTGTCAGTCGCCTAACCACGGGGAAGCCATTGTGTTGGCTACTGTTGCATTCGGAGTGTCAATTCACTGGAAATCAGTCATCGTGCCTCATGCCTTACCAGAGAAAGTGAACTTATTTTTTATATATTTTATTTATTTTATGTAGCTCTTCTTAAGGATAAAGGACAGAAAAAAAGGAGGATACTTGAAATTTCCAATCAAAACTGGCCTTGCTTCCCACATTACTTAAAAGTTACAACTAATCGATTCACATGTTCTGTAACTTGTCATCCAGTGTTTAAATAGGTTATATCTCTTCATCAGCATTCTGCCAGCACTTTAGCTACTGGAACGTCCCCTGTCTCACTATCTGCATTTTTCCTGACATCCACTGGTTTGTCTAGCCTGAACAGAAAACCTGTCTGTATGTTATGCCAGTATGCAATTCAACAGTCAGGAACGCAGAAGCAGAGAGACAAATCTCTGCCGCAAGCTCCTAAACACACAATGACTCACCCTCACTTCCTGTACAGATACAAAAACTCACCCCCACTTCCTGTAGAGAATTAAAGACCCACCTCTACTTCCTGTGAAAAGACCTATTCCTACTTCATGTAAAGAACAAAGACCCACCCCAACTTTTTGAAGATAGACAAATACCATCTCACTTCCTGTAGGGAAACAAAAGGCACACCCCTATTTCCAGTAAAGAAAAACCTACCCCCACTTCCACTTCCTGTAGAGAAGCAAAGACCCACCCTTTCTTCCTCTGGAAAGACAAAGACCTGTACCAACTTTGTGTAGAGAAAGAAAGACTCACCCCCACTTCCTGTGGAGAAACAAAGACCCTCATCCACTTCCTGTAGAATAACAAAGACCCACCCTACTTCCTGTAGAGAAAAACCCACCCTTACTTCCTGCAGAGAAACAGACAGCCCCCACTTCTCCTGGAGAGACAAAGACCTGTCCGCACTTCTTGTAGAGAAACAAAGACCTGCTGTCCCGATTTCTTGGATCTGTGTCAGAGTCTGGACTCTCTTGCATAAACCTTTTTCCTTTCTGGGCCTCGGGGGTTAATATGGGTTTTTGCCCCCGGTGGCCGCTGGTGTTACTACAACTGTAGTTGGTTGGCTGCTGGGTTTTTGCCCCCGGTGGCCGCTGGTGTTACTACATGTTTAATTAGTCAGCAGGTGGTGACCTCCCCCTTCCTTCCTATAAAAGGTCATCAGCTGCTGCAGCTCCCTGTTGGCAATACTGGTCATTTGCTAACCAACCTTGGTGAAGACTGGACCAACCTGGTGCAGAGGGGGTTCAGCTTATCTGGAGCAGTGGAGTTGCTGCTGGATGCTGATTGGGTGCCTTTCTCTGCTGCTTGGAGCATTGGCAGCAGATAAAGCTAAGTTTTGGTTTTTAGTTGCTTTAACCCCATGGTGTCTGTTTTGTCTTTCCTTTCGTGTTATTGGTGCAGTTCACTTTATTCCCTGTCTCACCTCCTGGGGAGGGGGTTGTGGGTTTAGCTCAGGGCTAAACAGGAGATAGGGACAGGTCGGGGACTTGGGCCTCACTACCATCAAGTGTACCCCCAAGTTAAGGAAAGTCAGGGCACCTCCTTAGCCTGAGGGGCAGTTCAGGGGCCGAGGTTCCACATCTCCCGTTTTCCCCCTACTGCCCCGTGACACCTGCCCCCACTTTCTGTAGAGAGACAGACCTGCCGCACTTCCGGTAGAGAGACAAAGACCCACCCCCACTTCCTGTAGAGAAACAAAATAATTCTGTGCACTTCCCACATACGTACATATGGTTGTATATAGGAGCCATAAGGAAATTCAACTTTTAGCATTATTTGGGGCATGGCCTGGTAAGACTACGTTAATTTTGTTATTATTCACACCAGTTTCTGTCACCAACTCCCCATCTCAAAATAGCTCAAAACCACGTATTAAATTTATTTTAATCATATTCCCCCAAAAAATTCACCAACTCTTTTTACATTTTTTTTTTTCATTTTCTTTAGTCTCTGCTCTCAATTTGTGAACTACAATATGACGAAGATCTCAAGCTCTTTCCTTGTTGGCTACAGCATCTTTATAA
Source organism: Dendrobates tinctorius (assembly GCF_039654945.1). Taxonomy (NCBI): domain Eukaryota; kingdom Metazoa; phylum Chordata; class Amphibia; order Anura; family Dendrobatidae; genus Dendrobates; species Dendrobates tinctorius. Next base: position 4,814,807 of record NW_027361695.1, on the reverse strand, counting down.
AATGATGAATGAGTCATCAGTAATTTTCATAAACAGGCAGTGATGTAAACCCCCTAATCAAAATGGATTTCCATTAACTGTCCCGCTTAGTACACATAATTGTATCTTTTTTGTTTTTCCTAAATGTATTACACGAGAAGACGAGCCAGAGATCATGAAGACATGCTTATATCTTTACTTACATAAAGATGAGTTTTAACCCTTTTAAGGGGCGTAGCATTAACCGAACACACCACCCCGACCAACAAAATTGGCCAGCCCGGTGTTCTCCTGCATGCTCCAGGGCACAGATTTCTGCTATTAGCCGCGTCAGTCTGCTTAGGGTCAGAATTGATGATTTAATTGCACTGAAATTCTGGGCTTTAATCACAAAAGATTGGAGACAGTAACTTGGATAGATGGGCAGTTAGTAGCAGCGAGATGACAATTTTAAAGAGACAACTCCTGTCGTCTGAGGTCACTGGTAAAAGAAAAAAAAGCTTTTTTATGAAGTTAAAATTTTCAAGTTCTTAGATAATAGCAAACAAACTGCCTTCAAATAGTCATAATTACATAGGATGGCGCTGTATCTTAATTTTTATCTCTTTTGAAGATAGTATAGCATAGAATTATTTTTGATATTTCTTATATTTTTGAGATACATGGTACTATATATTTTTTTTTCCCGTAGATAGCATGGTATTGTGTTTTTACTTTAGATTTTTTACATTTTTTTTTTTCAGATAGCACAACATTGTATTTTTATTTTTTATATTTTTTGTATTTTCCCCTAGATAGCATGACACTATTTTTTTTACTTTTTTTATAGGTCTTATATTTTTTTTCTTACATAGCACAACACTTTATTTTTTTATTTTACTTCTCTTTTTTTTTTTTTTTTTGTAGTATGGTGCAGAATTTTAATGTTTTGGATATTTCTTATGTTTTCTATTAGGTTTCATGGTACTATATTCTTATCTTACGTCTTTACATTTTTTTTTTTACATTTTCCCATAGATGGCATGGTATTGTATTTTTACCTTTTTATGTTATTTGGTTTTTTTTATATAGCATGATGCTGTATTTCTATTTTATTTAGTTTCTCATTTTTTTGTAGGTATTTTGGCACTGAATGTTTATTTTTTTTAAATTTCTTTTCCCATAGCATGGCGCCGTACGTATACTTTATTTTTTTTAGATTTTTTTAATATTTTCCCATAGCTAACACAACGCTTTATTTTTCTTATTTTCCCATACTTATTCTAATATTGTATTTAATTTCATTTATTTTAATGTTTTTGGATAGTTACTCAATTCCGTAAATATTTGATGGGTTTAAATAACTGCACAAAACTAAAATGTTGCAAATCACCAAAAAAATAAATGCTAATAGAAATTAACTAGTAACACAAATTTTAGAACCACAGTCATTTACATCCTTATTAAATATAAAAATTGCTAACGCAAGTTAAAAACAATGGAAGTATTTATCGATGCTTTTTTCTATACCAGTTTTCCTGGCTGCACAAACATCTAAACCATATAATTCAACTATTTAATGTTACGTTATTATTCAACCAATGTTCCAGCATAGTTTTATGGGGCGTTTAATTGCTAATGCTTATTTCTATTTATTGTATATTTTTGTTTCTGTCTTTTTTTTTTTTTGGGGGGGGGGGGGGGAATATATATATCCTTAATTGCTTTCCGCTTAGAGAGAAAAGAAATACAGTATACAGAATGGAATATTTTACCAAGCAGTTGATTTGAAAATGTTATTTTAAATGTTTTAGGTCAAGTCTGAATTGGTGCACTGTCGGAAAAACTTAATTACTGCTCAGCCATTAGAAAAAAAATTATATTGCCTCTTTTCATGGATGACAGTTGTGTGACGTTTGGGAATAGTGAAAAAGCAATTATCCCCCAGATACAATATACAAAATGTTGTTGACAACTTTTCTAATTAAAATATAGTTCTGGGTTGTTTTTTTTTTATAGACACCTGAAGTGTCTCACGGAAGCAAATCATGAACTGTTCACTTCAATGTTTTTTTTTGTCTCCATTGGGGCCCATGAACACGGATATATTACAGATCTGTGTTCTAGGTATCGATTAGAGATGAACGAATCAATTTGCAGGACCCTCATACACCGGCCTCATCAGTAACCCGTGGTCGCCGGACAAGAGCCCTGTGAACTGCCTATTAACTACTTGGATCCCTGGTGCCTCAGGGGCAGAACTCCTGAGAGAGTGACCAATCAAAAGAGACAAGCCGTTAGAACATGTTTCTCATCGCTCTGGTCTGTTGGCTGCTGAAGAGGCCACTGGACCACAGTCCTGGGAATCGATTTGCTCATCTCTAACACTATTGAAATAAAATCCATAGTCTGTAAGCCTATACTCTTATGTGACTCCAACAAGGCAAGCAAAAGTTTTTTTTTCCCCATGGATTCAGCACAAATCTACCAAAAAAAAAAACTCAAAAAACCCACAATTACACTAAAAGCTTTCTTTATGTAGGAGCCATACAGTGGCAAACAAGAGTATCCAAGGTCAGTTATTTGGACTCTGTGCGCTTCCATCCAGAGCACATACACATGGAATGGTCTTTATTAACTTAATTTTGCACACGAAAAAAAATACAAAGATTAAGTATACTAATTAGTTATAAAAATAATAGACCTAATCAGCTTTAGTCAACGATCCTCATCCTGTGCCGAGAAACAAAAGCTTCAACCCAAAATTTATTGGGCATGGAAGATTCCTGGTTAATCTATTTTATCTGCTAGACCTTGGAGAAGTCATTGAAAATTTAAAAAAAAAAAAAAAAAAAGTGGCCAGATCATTCCCATTTTCCCAAAACTGCTTAGTCCAATATGCAAGCGCTATGTTAGAAAATACTAGAGCTGCAACATTAACCTACGGCTAAGAATGGGTATCTATTACCTCCAGGCATATGGAGAAGAGGTGGCATCAAAATTGGGAATTCCAAACCCCTTCCGTGTGGTTATGATCAGGAGAGGTTACAGCCTTCAGGGATCCATTGTGCTTAAGCAGTTGTCTCAACATCAGAAGGTTTTAGAATGAGATGACCAGCATTGTACACGATCTTGTCTGGTCCAACAAATTTGCCCTCAAAGAGATTATTTTTGTTTGGTTTTTTTTACGTTGCAAATGAACAAGTTAGTCAACTGTTGAAAATTTGTGAGTTTTACAGTTCTGATACAAGATTCATGTGAGCTGTGAAGTGTTGTCATCTCACATTGACAGCTGAAATAATTATCGAAACATGCAAATAACCACAACTCAAAAAGAACAATTCTCACAATAAAGAAATCACACAAGAGAGAATCCGTCTAGAAATGATCAGTGTCCCTAATTATGTGGTTGGGATTAACCAAGAATTTTCCAATTTTTTCAAATTTGTTACATGCAAATCAAATTTTTATAATTCTGTTCTATGGTCTGTTCAAAAAATGGAGCGTGTAAAAAAAAAAAATCGCCTCGCTGCTCACCAGTCCCAACGCTGCATCCACCATTCTGCTCCTATGTACAGTAGCCTCCGGCTTCTTCTTTCCTTTGGCACAGCGATGGACATTCTTCTTCCTGCATCTTCACTCTGTAGAGGGGCTTACAGCACCAACATCACAATATATGTCGCCAAGGCATAGCCAGTACCATGTGTCGTGGCGTCAAAGGTCTTCTTGGTGCCAGAAGCCCCAGTGCAAGGTAAAGGTATAGGAAGAATCTGTACGTAGGACCAGAAGGAGGGCTACAGCTGCAGGACAAGTGAGCGGCAACGTGAGTATTTTTCCCAACTTCCTCAGCTATTTACAAAACTGAAAAGTGGCAGCCAATTTTTTTTTGTTAAATTTGACCTTTCCCTCTACCTTATTCGCTCATTTTTATTCATGAGTTAAGGAGGATGCCTAGAATTAACCCTAAGCAAATTGCCTCATTTTGAGCTAACTACGTTCCATTTATGAGCTGAGCACCCTGTAGCTGGCTATAAACTGCAATTTTTCTAAAGAGTAACCCTATTTCTACGTCAGTTATTCCAAAAATGTCCGGTCACACAGAACTTGGCTACATTACATAAGGTAAAGTAAGAACTTTAGAGTGACTCTTCTAAGGCTAATAAAAAAGATTCTAAAGACCCGCCCATGAGGTTCACATTGCCTAATAAAGCATACAGCTTTGATTCCATAACCTTGCAAAGCTGAATAAAATGAAAAATATCTTGCCACTTCCATACGAATCATATGCCAAAAAGTTACTGTACGTAACAAATCCCGGAGATGCTTCACTTTCCTATCCAATCAAAATAGAACTAATAACTTAAACTCATGAATCTAAATGTTTTTTTTTACTACTTTTGTTATTCCGATGCCTAGCAATCACATTTCCAATATTTTTTATATCTGTCTCAACTCTCCCGTAATTGAAATTTATCACATCACTACGAAAAATGTTCTATACAGCATACTCAAAAGATCATAGAAATCGAGCAGACAGCGAGCAAACAATACCGCACGCTACTCACTCTTATACAAATGGAAGGGGAGAAAAAAAAAAAAAAAGAACTCTCAATATAAAAAAAATAGGCTTGGAGTTGATTGCCTGCAAGCGAAGACACTTTTCATATACAAATGTGATTTTTCTCTCCCCACCCCTCCCCAATCTCCAAAGGGTGGTACAACCATAAATTTACATAGACTAATCCAAACAATCTGTGCATCTGACAATAGCAAACCTCACACAGGCAGTCTATTGTCGGTTTACATATCAGTGAGCTTTATGTTCGCTTGTAACAACGTTCAGGCTGTCAAAGGTTCGCTTTGGACTCTAAATAAATGGTTATAAAAGCGCTGTGCAGAAATATTAGACTTTCCTCAAAAGAAAGCCCGCTGTGTATGAATTCCAAAGCTATTCATTTTGCAGTCAAAAATATGCATGCCCGTTTGCTTATAATAAAAAAGCACTGTGTGGAGCAAGTAGGAAAGATAATATTACCCTACCGTTAGAAAATTGAAAAAAAAAAAAAATTAAAATGTTTTTTTTGGGAGGTCTCGAACACAAGAAAATAAATGGTATGAACGTGAGAAGCAAAAATAAAGAAATTAACAAAATCACGGACTAGTTCACCTTTAACGTCAAGTTACCTTGAGGAACAAGTAAAGCACCCATGACAAACAAAAGTGTCCAGCTTTTGCTCTTATTCTATTCCCACTGCTCCCCTGAGTATTCCACTTTTTCTTTTTTTTAAATCCGTCACACGGTTCCAGAGTTATGGGCCTTTTCATTTGGCGTGGCTTACAGGATCCTCCTGGGCGTGTCTTTAGGCTCCTCTGCTTTACCACAGTGAGCCACACCCCCTTAGTAAAGACTATAAAAATGTGCACTACATAAAAAAAGCCTATATCTCTACAACCGTATGGCGGATTTAAACAGAAAAAAGTGGAATGCTCAAGGGGGCAACGGGAATAAAATAAGAACACAAAATGGCTACTTTTAACCTGGTGACAGGTCATTTTTAAAGGGATATTTCTATATAGCAAAGATATGCCATTAATGCCTGTTAAGAATTGGTCCCACCTTAGAGAAGGTCATCTATCAGGAGAAAGAGAATCATGGGATCCTCATTAGTAGATAGATGTGGCCCTCACTAATTGGCAATCTATAGGCGTTATGGAGAGTATGTGGGCAGAGCGGCCATTGTAGATAAGGTTGTTTGATGGAGGGAACAGTTGTAACCTGATAGCCATTCCCCCATATAGAAATCTACCTGCATATCTGACTTGATCAATAATGGGGTGCCAAGGGTAGGCGTTTCATACAATAGGTAAGGGGCTTAGTGTTTCGACCTCTTCTGCTGCCCATTTTTTTCCTTAAAACAAGTACAGGTGACCGTAGTATACTTCAATGTGAGAAAAAAAGACCACATCCAATATTAATTTAATTGCAATAGAGGCAACAATATAAAAGTAGACCCTTTCTGCTCTACATCACTATGGGGACATCACTACAGAATTAATTTACCCAACTCCCCCCAGCCTAAAAAAAAAAGGATACTTACAGGTTGGGGGCTTGCTTTGGGTTCTGTTGACTTCACATGTAAATGCGTCATCATGGCTTGCAGCCGGTCTTTGTCTTTGGAAAGCTGCAAAGTAAGAAATAAATAAGAATTAATATTTCTAGATAAAACAATAAGATTGTGCCACCTAGTGGCCAAATCAAGATGAAGAACCATCTTGATATAAAAACTGGTAGAAGAAAGTTTACAATAATACTCTGTATACCTAGAGCGAAGAAGTTGATGACCTATTCTTAAGAGAGGTTATCAATATATAAGGGAGGACTCCCACTGATCAGCCGAAATCAATAGTGGATACAGACAGAACCCTGTGCAAGAACAATATATGGCCCCTTTGCAGTCCAATAGCTCCTCATAATGCAAAATTCCAGCAGCTTTGGAGGTGTCAGTGGGAGCCCCGTACCTCTTGGGCCCCTGTGTGGTTGCACCAATGATATGTCCACCCATGGCTGATACCTTGGTGGAAAGATCACAGTGTACATAGCTAAACACCACAGCTCCAAATACTGTCATTCTTGAGTACTGCAGCTCAGCTCCTAATAAAATGAATGTGATCTAAGCTGCAGTACCAGAGAACGGCCACCAGACTGTGTATGGAGCTGTGCCGTACACGATGTTCTCCCGTCAGCTGCAGCTCCAGGTATCGCTGTGCATTAGTGTTAGGAGTTAGAAAACTCCCAATATTTGATATCTTTAAGGATAGGTCATTAGTCATAGTTCCCTTTTCGCAAATATAATCTTTGTAGCAACGTTTAAAGCTAAATTAAAGATAAAATAGGAAAAAAAAATGTTGGCGAGTCCCAAATTTTTATTCCTATCATAAGCCGGAAGTCACGACTATTGGCTGGAGACCCACTACACTGCAAGACTGACTGAATCATAATATAGGACATGGTGAGGCTATCATTTTGTTTACTTTAAAGATAAAATAGTCATGATTAAAAAAAAAGCCATACAAGGTAACAAACCAATGTGTCTCCTTGGTTACAGACTACGAACAAGCCTTGCTTAGTCATACTCCTCCTCCCATCTCTCCCTTACTCCTCCTCGCTAATGTTGTTAGAAGACAAATAGAAGGATATCTGGATGAAAAAAACAGACTACACAGAGGGATTATTTTGTAGTCTGTAACCATGGAGACATATAAATCTCCATACAAGCTGAAGACAGGAAATACAAGGGGATTTTTACCTTCCACGCTTTATACAAAGTGGCTTTAATTTTTGTTTTTGAGGCATAGGAGCAATAAGCAAAATTGTTTGAAAATATGGAGATGCCCTTTAAGGAATTTAGCCTTTATATTGGATAAAATGGATGCAGAGAATTAAAGGTCTAATGACCGACTTAACAGGCCAGCCAGCGCTCAGAACCTGCGACTAAATGTCAGCAGGCCGGTTATAGCGTCGCTGATAAACAATTTCTATATGCACTCGATTCTCCAGAAATGTCCGGGAAGACATTGAAATTATCCTTAAATTCACATAATTAATCTTGCCGGGGGGAGGATGATATAGAGGACGCCGCGTCACCTGAGGCTTCAATTTAATCCATATTAGTATGTGCCCTTAACAAGATATGGGAATGTAATCATTGCAGCAACCATTTTATTTGTATTCTTGTCCTCTCGGTTGATTGAACGTTACTCACACAAAATGACTTTTATAATTCTCAACCCAATGTCTCAGACGTTCCGCCACCATTGCTCTCGTTCAATTATATAATATCAATGCTTGCTCAAATCATATATTCTGCTGCACCGGCGATGCCTAAAGCTCTTGGATTTTTTTTTTTTTCTTTTAAATTGCAGATTGTAATGGACAATAAGATAATCACCAAGGAGGGGTTTAAAGACTTAAAATGAGCATATAATCAGCAAAATAACATCTAAAAGGAAAAACTACCGAGTGACTGATATGAAGTCTCCAGTATTAATAAATCCAAAATTGGGCCCAGGCTCTCAAAACAGGCACCTATTAAAAAAAAAAAAAAAAACGCCCCATAAACGGCAATTTGATTTTGGAACCTAACATTTGGCACTAGGGTCTATTTCCTATGGGATGTATCACAAATAACCTGTTCAGCTGGAGTGTGGTGTTGTGAACTCATTTTCTAGTCTACCAGTTGTGAGTTCTCCTTCCGGGCTCCCTCTGGTGGTAACAGGAGGTAGTGAGGTTGATTTAATTAGTAGAGATCTGCCACCTGATGAGGATAACGATTGGATCTCTGGAATCTCAGACTGGATTTAAGACAGCCGACGCCCTATTCTGGTGCTGGTGATTCCTTCTGGCTTTTCAGGTCTTGGTTTTCAGCTCTGTTCCAGTCATCTCAAGCTAAATGTTTCTGCTAATGTTCACACTTGATTTTGTTGGTCTATTCAGTTTTTTGTGTGGTCAGCCAGCCCCGGCTGGGGCTGTGCTGAATTTCCACTCTTATTTATCTGTATTTGCCAATTTGCTTTTTGTCCCTTATTAGACTGGCCTCTTTTTTGCTCTGTCTCAGAATATTTCAGAGTGCTCATATAGTGGGAGAAGACTAGTGACTTCAGGGTTAATTTTGTTATCAGAAGTGTTGGACATTATTTTTGCAGGGTTTTTTGGGCAGATTGCAGACAGTGTCTTTCCTGTCCTTTCTAGTTAGTCGGGCCCCATCGTTTGCTCAGCCTATTTTCCTGCCTGTGTTTGTGTTTTCATTTTGTATCACCATCAATACATGTGTGGGGGCTGTCTATTCCTTTGTGGTCTGCTCTGGGGCAGTTAGTTTTCCCCTTTTCTTGCTTTAGGCTTATTTAGTCCTCCGGCTGTGACGAGGCGTCTAGATTCATCGTAGGAACACTCCACGGCTGCTGCTAGTTGTGTGGTTAGGATCAGGGGTCTGCAATCTGCATAGTTACCAACCTCTCTGGTTTTCTGTGACTTAGCTTGTTTAGTTTTCCTCATCGGTGACCCATTCATAACAGTGTGGGCTCTCATAATCCAGGGTGGACATATCATTGCTGCAAGCTGTGGAGAGGCCCAAGAGGTAAGGGGGCCCACCACCTCCAAAATAGGTGGAATTGTGCATTACCCATATATTGTTGTTACACAGAGGTCTTCTCTGTTTGTATCCACCATAGTCATACTCAACCGATTCTTAGATGGCCACTGAACAAAACTACATGGCTGTTATGGTGCACAGGGAAATGAGCCGAGTATTAAGGGGGCTGACTCTAATGAGGTCACCTCTTTCAGAACCATACCATTTTTCATGGTGAATCAAGGCCAACAAGTCGTTTCATTAAAGAACATCCATAGTTGGCTCAAGTCCTGAGTGGGAGTGGAAGTCACTCTTTCAAAGTGGCTCTCCGATCTGACTCGGGGTAGTGTCCTGAGTCCTTATGCCATTATAGGATACATGAACAGGAATGGTCTTCAAGAGAAAGAGCATTTAAGATTCTAAAACGAATGGCAGGGCCAGGAACGTTTCAAAGTTGAGTCACTCTCCTGCCTGGGCCAAAGCAGCTGTTATAGGTGAGGAATCCGGTGGTTCAGAGTCCAAACGTACGATAAAGCACAAAGATGAAGCGTGAATACGGTTCATTTCGTCAACACATTTCAAGGTTTACAAACCTCTTCATCAGGACAAAACCACAATGATGAACAGCTGTTAGGGTGCCCAGTTGGGAGCATGAGTTTAGCATTGAGTGTTGACTTTAATGAGGCTACCACTTTCAAAAATTTTCTGAGGGAACCATGGCCATCAAAAAATTTGATACATGGACGTCCACGTATTACATAGAAGTCCTCCAGAGAAGTCAAACTCCTGCCTCTGCTTTCCTACTCCTATTTTGATCTTGCTATGGGCCCTTCCTCTTTGTAGGAACGTAACCTTAAAACATTTCAATACTCTTTTTCCTTTACTAATATATTCTATTTAGCCATCGTAAAAAACATTGTATAGGGCTATAGCATTGATAAACTCCTCTTTATTCGGGACAGGTCCTTCACATTCGACAAACACGGAAATAGACAAGTTGCTAATAAAGAAGGTACACCGGTCGCCCGAATACTCCGTTTAATCGGCACAATGAGAGTGGATTGCATATCCCATTATTGTAACACTTTCTCAGAACCACTTTCATTTTATTCCTATAGCTATTAATTATGAGAACCTTTTAAAATAAAAAAAAATAATATTTGAGTCTGTCAGCAGAAAATGACTTTTCAAACCAAGCACTTGGTGCACTCTTGGCGAGGGCGAGAAGCTCAGTGCACCATCCTACTAACTTGTTTTGCATCTATATTGCCCCCCTTCTTCCTTGATCAACAGCTCAGGGTTTATAAAAAGTAAGAGATGGGTTAGACCAAGGTTCCCCAACTCCAGTCCTCAAGGCCCACCAACAGGTCATGTTTTCAGGATTAACTTAGTATTGCCCTGGTGATAATTGCTCCACCTGTACAACACAAGGGAAATCCTGAAAACATGACCTGTTGGTGGGCCTTGAGGACTGGAGTTGGGGAACCACGCCAAAAGTGAACTCAGAGCCCGTGCTTGGTTTGAACAGTCATTTTCTGCTGACAGACTCTCTTTAATTTTGCTTTTAATTTATTTATTTTTAAAGTATGGAGGCCTATGAGTTATACCACTTAACATAGGTCCTTAAAGAGTCCCGGATTCTTCTACCTACACACTTCTATGTGAGATTGCTGAGCAAGTGGTCAGTTCTACATAAAAAAATGGTAAATTTGCAACATATTTTGGATGCAGTCGTAGTTTAATGCTTAACATATTTCTCATGTTGCTGAGCATTGGAAACAGAGGACAGAAATATATTTTTTGCACGGCATCAGCAAGAAAAGTTAATTGAACTTGTGCATGCAGAATGGCCTAAATAACAGACCTTCACAACTTCCCCGGCGTGGAGCAGAGGACTGATACCTGATCAGGATTTCATTGCATACATTATGACATTGTACAACGATTCTGCATAAAATTAATTTAAGTGAAAGAATGCATGAACAATACATGAGGAAATTATGAGACATTATTACGCCTCAGGTCATCGTAGACCACTTGCCTTAATGCGGCTGCTCTCGCTGCTTATTGTCATTAGTAAGTCACAACCGCACAGATCATCGCTGTCGTGTTAGGAGACCTTATAGCAGACTGTAGGGTCAGAGATTCACTCCAGACAGAATTTGGGTAGGAGACATTATTTGTTTCGATATTATTGTATTGTAACTCTGAAAGGTCATGTGTCATAAGAAAGATTATATGTTACACATATTTAGTAAGAATTTGTAGTCATTTTTAGAACATTTTATTTAATTAGAGTAAAAAAATACTGAAGTCTTACCAGTTGTCTCATAACAGACACTTAGAAATCACTTCTCATTAACTTTAAAGAGGCAGGATTTACAGAAACACCTCTATATACAGCTGTGACATTCACAATAGGTGATGTCACAGCTCACCTCCTCCTCCTGTACAATGACTGATAACACCTCTATATACAGTAGATAACACAGGATCCACCATTCACAATAGGTGATATCACAGCTCACCCCCTCCCCCTCCTGTACAATGACTGATAACACCTATATATACAGTGGATAACACAGGATCCACCATTCACAATAGGTGATATCACAGCTCACCTCCTTCTCCTGTACAATGACTGATAACACCTATATATACAGTGGATAACACAGGATCCACCATTCACAATAGGTGACGTCACAGCTCACCTTCTCTGCCTCCCTGCACAATGACTTCTGCCCTGCCCACATCACTGTCCCACAGGAGTCATCACCAGACCATAGGCTCCTCTGATCCATGTGGCTGCTGTAAAGAATATCTCTGACTACTCTTAGCAGACTAGAGCAGGCGCTCAGGCAAGCAGACATATTTTGTCTACCCCTCTGGGCAAAAAAGTGCACTCAGCAGCTGGTCTACATTAACAGATTGAATATACGGTACTAATTCGACTTTTCTGAGAAACAACTAGCTTGGTAATAGTTTCTTTTTCAATCTGGGTTACAAGACAAAAATCATAAACACGGCCCCATAACTATAGGAGATAATGTACTGGGGTAGAAGCACTTTTAGCTCATGGGCCTGGTTGTGGCTGCTTCACTGTAAAAAGTAAAGTCTGGTATTTCAGTATCATCGCTATATTAAGAACATATATTGACGCAATTAGATAATAAATTTCATGGGGCTCAGTCATCGGCACCTCCCGCAATGTACAGAGAAATGACAGCGCAGCTTTGGGCACCGTGTAGTGCCCGTTCCTGGGTACTGCAGATCAGATCCCCACCGATTTAATATAATGACCTATCACAAGGAGTAATAGTAACACCTCTATACACAGCTGATAAGACAGGAGCCACCATTCACAATAGGTGAGGTGACAGCTCACCTCCTCCTCCTGTATAATGACTGATAACACCTCTATATACAGTAAATAACAGGAGCCACCATTCACAATAGGTGATGTCTCAGCTCACCTCCTCCTCCTCCTGTATAATGACTGATAAAACCTCTATATACAGTAGATAACACAGGATCCACCATTCACAATAGGTGATACCACAGCTCACCTCCTCCTGTACAATGACTGATAACACCTCTATATACAGTAGATAACACAGGATCCACCATTCACAACAGGTGATACCACAGCTCACCTCCTCCTGTACAATGACTGATAACACCTCTATATACAGTAGATAACACAGGATCCACCATTCACAATAGGTGATACCACAGCTCACCTCCTCCTGTACAATGACTGATAACGCGGGCAGGGTCCTCTCTCCTCCTGTACCAGTTATGACTTGTATTGTTTAAGATTATTGTACTTGTTTTTATGTATACCCCTCCTCACATGTAAAGCGCCATGGAATAAATGGCGCTATAATAATAAATAATAATAATAATAATAATAATAACACCTCTATATACAAAAGATAACACAGGATCCACCATTCACAATAGCTGATGTCACAGCTCACCTCCTCCTCCTGTACAATGACTGATAACACCTCTATATACAGTAGATAACACCATTCACAATAGGTGATGTCACGGCTCCCCTTCTTTCACAATTATCTTTGCACTCGCTGATTACATACTTTAATACAAAAAAATAGGACAGAGTCTGACCATCGTTGCTAATGTACATGTGTTATTTCCTGACACATCAGGAAGTTAAAGCCTAAAAATGCCCCAGTGGCCGGTGTGCAAATTGCAAGATTCATCTTTTTTATTTTTAGCAAAGATTGTGATCTGAAAAAAAAAACATTCCCAAACATAAAAAAAAGAAAATTTAAACACAAAACTTGACTTAAATTTTGCTGCTTGGTCAGAATTTCTTATAAAATTGACCTTTCATTTTTCTTTTGAACAAGAGATAATCGGAAATGACTATTTAGAACAAAAATAAAAACTACTAGTGGTATTAAAATTTGCTGGAGAAATTCAGTGTTTGATGTATTCTTTCCACTCGAATATATCAGCTGTAAATCTTAATAAAAGTGCATAATTGCTTGGTGTGTGGTTGGTTTCCATTTATATGACCACATCGCCAACTTCCTCCTGTAATTGTTTCTGCAAGACTTGATAATTTACGCTTCACACTACGATACTGGGAAATAAATTAGGCCATACTGGGTTAATGAAGAGTACAGTGGGAGGGAAGTAAAGAAAGAAAGGCCCAGATTCACAGGAGCCAAAAATGACACAAGACAAATTGAGATAGGAATTAAAATGTTATGTAATTAAAATGATATATGCCCTTTTTTTCCCTTTTTTTTTTAAAGTAACAGCAGAAAGTTTAAGTCTGTTTTTGCAGATATTTCTCGGTGACTATTTGAAGCTGCAAATGACTTTAAACTCTGTAAAATTCCAAATGTAATTATCTTCCCTATTTAGCCCAGGGCCCTCTATATATCTTCATACCGCTGCCTTGCATACAAAGCAGTCGTTTTATTCAGAGGCAACTATGCAACACTGAGCGTAATCAAGAGTTACCGCGGGTCCATGAAATCATGGGGTTAATGTCGCACTTTTCGCCAAGGCGGCGTGATGATGGCAGCCAACCGGCCAACTTTGTTAAATTGGAACACAACGTAATTGACGTACCTCTATTGTTAATTATTCGTTTTACCCGTGAAATTGTTATAAAAGAAATTGCAGCAGTGACTGCTTATCTCGCTTTATGGCAGCGTGGGACAATTCGCCCTCCCTCTCTGAAAGAAATAACGATGGCAATTGTAATTGTTTGTGCTCTCGAACGCAAGATACTCTCCGTGTAACGGTTCACAAAAAATGTGATTAATAAGGTGCATGGCTAAAAGTGTGTCTGATATAGTGCTCAATCATATTTGCCCCCTACTATTCCCCAATTTTCATGCCCTTTGCGTCCCACTATCCTCCAATCTGCATGCCCCTTCTTTACTCCCCACTATCCTCCAATCTGCAAACCCCATTACTCCCCACTATCCTCCAATCTGCATACCCCTACTTTACTCCCCACTATCCGCCAATCTGCATGCCCTTACTTTGCCCCCCACTATTTCCAATTTTCATGCCCATGCTTTGCATCCCACTTTTCTCTTATCTTCATGCCCTTTCTTTGCAGCCTACTATCCTCCAATCTGCATGCCCCTTCTTTACTCCCCACTATCCTCCAATCTGCAAACCCCATTACTCCCCACTATCCTCCAATCTGCATACCTCTTCTATGCTCACCACTATTCTATAATCTGCATGCCCCTTCTTTACTCCCCACTATCCTCCAATCTTCATGCCCCTTCTTTACTCCCAACTATCCTCCAATCTGCATGCCCCTTCTATGCCCACTACTATTCTCCAATCTGCATGCCCTTTCTTTGCCCCCCCCCTTCACTATTCTCCAATTTTGCTTGATTTGAGGATCGATGTAATCTAAGAATGAATACTATTAAGGTGTAACTATAAGGGAGGCTCCCAAAAGGACCCTGCGCCCTATAGTAGGAGACCAGAACAGTAAATTATTTGCGATAGTTGAAGGAGCAACATCTTAGATATTTTACTGCATCCCAAAAACATGGTGGCTCCTATATAAATTAATAGAGCAAGCTGCGCATGCGCGGCCAACTTTCCTGAGACACAAGATTGCGATTGAGCCCTAGTCTCAAGAAAGACACATCTATCAAAAATTTATGGCATCCTTTATATACACCATAAATGTAAAAGATAAAAGTTACCCTTTAAGGTGGCCAAGAAATTCTTTTACCCACGACTTGTCCATAAATACGCACACTTGACTCAGGCTAAGCCTACAAATTTAAGTCATCCAGGAAAGGCAAATAGGCCGTTTCCAGACCCTTTAAAATCCCATAGGAAAAAAGTATCAGGCATATTGAAATTCAGTATGCCCAATTCTTTTTTGCCTCTCGACAATGGCTGTTGAGTGATTGGAACAGCACCATACACATTAGATTGTTACTGTTCCTCCCAAAGTCATAAAGTTTATCAAAGCTTTATCTGTTGGGCTTGAGACCCTTTATTGATGCAAATTGTCTCTTCAGAGAGGAAGAGGACTTGAACTGTAGTGCCACCTACAGGAAGTAGCAATCCTAAAAGTTAATATCAACCCTTTAACGAGCCTTGCCACATGACGTAGGATAAAGGCCAAACCAGACTCTCAATTTGCAGACAGAGTTTCAAGTTGTTGCCCCTCCTCAGTGCAAAGTATGAGATTTGATTTGGCCTCTGAAGGGCTCTAAGGGGTAATGTTTCTCCTTGCAAAGAGTGACATGCCTAATATGCTGCAACAAGGAGACTTACAGGCTATGCAATACTATACTGACTTTTAGGATTGCTAATTCTAATATGTGGCACTAGAGTTCAAGTCCTCCTCCTTTCTGAAGAGACAAATTGCATACCTAATTTCCCAGAGGAGCATTGCATGGCCAATAAGTCTCCTTACACTGGCATGCCAGGCATATCACTCTCTGCAAGGAGAAACGTTACTACTTAGACCAGAGTCAGAGGGATTCTCATACAGCCAGTTCAGATCTCTTGCTTTGCATTGAGGAAGGACAACACCCTGAAACATGCACCTACAAATTGAGATTCTGGTTTGGCTTTTATCCAAAGTCACACAGCAAGGCTCGTTAAACTTGACTTTTAGGATTGCTAGTTTCAATAGGTGGCACAAAAGTTAAGTCTTCTTCCTCTGTGAAGAGACAATTTGCATATTTAATTTCCCAGAGGAACATTGTATGGCCTAAAAGTCACCTTACACTGGTTTGTCACTCTCCGCAAGGAGAAATGTTACCCCTTAGACTCCTTTATGGTTGTACAATACAAAATAATGTAATGTAGTGGAGCCTGATGAAGGGGCCTTCTGAACCCTGAAAGCTTGCAAATATATTTTTCCTGGTTAGCCAATAAAGGTATCACTCCTTGAATACCTTTCTCATTGTTTTCGGACCTAAGTATTTACATCACTCCTTTATGGAGAACTACTACCTACAATAGGGAGTGTGAATAAAGATTAATGTTGGGTGCAATGACTTAGTAGTTTACAAAAATTAAATACACCGCAGCTAATATGTTTGGGATAGCTCCATGTCAATTGACCTTTACAAAAAGAAAACAACCTCTGCAGGAGCTGCAGGAGTAAAATGTAGTCCATCTAGATATCCAGAGACTAAACATCAATGGAATAAAACATGGTTTTCAGTTATTTGGAGAATACATTCATTTAAGAACTAGTTATATTTTGTTAAGTTATTCCTTTAAGATGCAAATGTAATACAAATCTAATTTTCTTAAAGCGACGATGATTCAAATATTCATGACATTCGGAAAGAAGTGCAATAAAAAAAAATGCACAAAAAAAAAAAAATTAAAAAGAAAAAAAACTCTCCGTTCCAGAAAATTTAAATTAGAAAACAAGGAAGCAGCGAAACGATGGCGGCGTTTTACCTGTAACTCTAATTGCTGTACAACTTGCATCTGAACTCGACATTGAGCCGTGCTCCTGTCATCCAATGCATGCTCACTGTTGAGATGTCTGTAATAATAGAAGAGAAGATAATGAAGAGCAGATATCCAACATTCCCCCCCCCCCCCCAAGTTCAACAATGATTTAGGGCTCTTTCTAAATGATGCCGTCTGCTCATCACATGGCATGTAAAAATGAATTACAACTCGACAAAATCAGCAATGAAAACGGAGCGCAGCATTCGTCTAGTCGGATTGC